>NW_010117195.1:8311-8516 GCF_000699245.1 Pterocles gutturalis
GCAGGAAGGCAAATCATCTTTGAATACTGCCAAATATAACAAACATCTACAGATGGGTTGGTCTGCAGCTGGAGGCTTTAACTTTGTAGTATTTATTTGAAATATCAAAGCCAGCAGAGCAAGGCTAAAACATAGTGGGCACAATTCACAGTGTTTTGGCTCTTGAGCAAATAGCAGTTGAACTTAGAGGTTGGGGGGTTTTTTT
>NW_010117195.1:8530-23126 GCF_000699245.1 Pterocles gutturalis
AATTTATGCAGATGTGCTTTGCACTAAATTCATTAACAATTACATCCTGGTGCGGTTTTCACATTTTTGTAAGGGATCTGCATAAGCACTAATTAGATCTAAAACAATGTTACTGTGCAAATTACAGTGCTGATTGTTCAAGTCGCCTTACATTCTGCATCTGCTTTGCGACGATGATAACATAGGTGCATGCAGTACAAATGCCAGCTTTTCATATTTAGTAGGACGATTTATTTAAAAGATAGCATTGAACAGATAATGCTGCAGTTTAAATTTCTCAGAGCTGCTTTTAGGTAATATTGTAAAGTAAAATAAATACTAATGCTAATAAGTTGCATAAACTAATTGCTATTTCATTAGTCAAGAGTGATCTTCTCTGAGGCACATCCACATTCCTTTTGGCAACAAGTACCAACTGGGTATGGCTAAATGAAAGCCGTGTTTTGCAAAGATTGCATTCTTGCTTGAATGAGGGAAGGAGGAGAGCGAACATCTCAAATCTATTGCTTCAAACCATGGATACGAAATCATTCACTCCCTTATTCAACCTCAGTTCCAGATAATGAATGGCAGTGGAAGGTCACTAGGAATGTAATCTGTTTTTAAGGAAACACTAGTACTTCAGTACCTTCGTCCCCACTCCATCTGTAATGCCCCCAAGTGCGATAGGACAGCATTAAGCTTTAAAGCCACTTTAAAGACAAAGATTTATATTCAGTCATTGTGCTGCTCTCCTCACTAATTTTAGTGCAAGTTGAAAAAGCAGTGTGATAGGATGGGCTCCAAGATGTCATGACGACATTCAGGTATGCCGTGAACAATACTGTCAGCCCAAATTCACTTTCAGGAGTAGTCGTCCATAAAGATCTTCTTGCCTTCCAACTAGCTACATGTTCACTCAGGATACTAACCAAGCACACAGGCATGCCAGCAGTGTCCCAGTATGCACGTCTGGCCCCGCATTCCTCACGGGTGGAAGCAGTGCCACGAGACCAGTGCATGTTCATGAACGCAGGGCACCGTACTCACGCTCAGCATCTTAATCATCATCTTCAGGGAGAGCAACCATTCTTCCCTGATAAATTGAAGCCTTTGGGAGGGACAGGGTAATTCTGTAAGAAATTTTCCAGTTTATCTCCCTTACAGAAGAAGCCAGCAGGAAACCATGTTTTAGGGAAATAAAGGGTTTCCCAGCATAGCTACTAGAGCATGAAGGATGTCTCTTCTCACCAGGCTTTCTACAGGTGTGATGGGAAAGTAGGGTAAACGGAAAACATGAGGTTTTCCTTTTTCTGGTAAATACTGGGGGAATGTTGGTAACCCAAGAGGACTACCTGCAGGGACTGAGACAGGAGTTCCAGCTGCCTTTCCCTGGGAAAGCCATGGGCTAGACACATCTACTAAAGCCTAATCGTTTTCCTGGTTCCCTGTTTACTTGTGCTTAAGCACTTCTGTTCATCTGTCCACTCTAGCTCTTCTTGAACAAAACAGTCTATTTTTCACCTAACTTGTAGATTCACGCACATTGTATCAGGAAAAACCAAGTAGACCAGAACTCTTCTGCCTGGAAAAGAAGGGGAGATGACAGGAGCCTATAAAAGAATGAGTGGTGTAAAGAAGGTGAATAAGGATGGATTGTTTATTGGCTCTTCTGATACAAGAACTTCACTGTCAGATGGCAGGTCCAAAATACATGAAAAAAGATTCACCACCCTGACACACAGCACACGGTTTAGCTAGAGAAAGTCTTCCACAAGAGGCTGAAAGTTTATACAGGCATAAGAAGCATCTGGACAAATTCACAGAAGAAAAGAAAATCCACCAAGGACAGTTAAACACCAAGATACGACCTCTGGCTCAGAAGGCCACTGAGTTGTAAATTGCTGGAGGCTGGGGGACTGCTATGGGGGCATGTATGACTACAGGCTTCTCTTGTCCTCATACTCTTCCCACAACATATTTTGGTGACTGTTCAGAACAGAATATTTGACTAGATGGACACTTGATCTGACGCAGCATGGCTTTCTCATGTCCTTCATACCCTCTGCCAAACATTGAATGTGCACTACTAAACTTCAGCTACTGACCTTCAAACATTGACTGCATATAGTGACTTCTGCCTCACCTCTACAGACAAATGCTTCAGGCATAAAAAGCAGGCATTGTTCTGAACACACTATGGAGAGGATTCACACTAGCCTATTCTGAATACTTCTGGCAGATATGTCACTCAGCAGCGATTCTCTGCTACATTTCCCTTACAGCAATGGAGAGAGGGGAGGTCTCGTCCTGGACCCCGAGTTGGGCGGGGCTCTGGAGCACAGGTCTAACGAAGAGAGCTCAGGGGAGCACCTCCCTCTTCATTGATTAGAAGGAGAGTCTTGGGAGGCTGTCCTTATCGAATAATATTAATATTCATGAATAGCCTTCTGTCTTATATTCAGAACTCTCTTAAATGCCTAAATCCTGCAGACTTTCATGAGCAGGGCTATCAATATGCATAATCTTTGGGTTTAGGCTCTGCAATCACTCACATGCAAATCTTACATGTACATTTGAAATAAAAAAAGGAAGTCAGAATAATATTAAAAATAAAATTAAATACAGTAGTATACTTAAATGGTGGGCACTTTTCTGCTTATTTTATAAAAGCTCAGTAGTCTCCCAAATTTAATTAAGCCAGTCTGAGGACATGATGAAAGGATTCTTTAGCATAAAAGTCTTTGAAGTTTCTAGAAAAGAGTGAGGTATGTAACTCTGAATAAGGGAATCCCACAAGATCTCTCTGTGTTGAAATTAAAGTGCAAGCTCGTACCTCAAGGATGCTATTTCCATCATCTCCAGGGAACTATCAGCTTTTGCAGCACACGCCACTATGGGTTAGATTGTATTGCCCATACAGGCTGCAAGGACTGAGAAAGAGAGAGGATCCAAATAATTTGTAGAAATATGATGAAGTAAAGGCTAGGGCAGGTGTGTGACGGCCTCTCTCTACCCATGCACTGGAGGACATTCTTACTGCACGGTCCCACCTCCTACCTTAAACACCAGACAGCTCTTCTTTCCTTCATTTCAAAATTTACACCAGGTCAGCTCTAGCAGAGGTGGGAGCTGAATCCTGGTTCATCACATGGCACATTTCGCAGCTTTTTCTAGCTCTGAGACTCCAGCAGCTGCTTTCCTTTAATCAAGAAGAGACTCGGGAGTCTAGTTCTCCAGTACATTATTGATGCATTGCCAAATACTTGCGGAATCTATCACTTATATCTCTGTCAGATCCTCTTCAGTAGCTGGCCTACATAAAATACATAGTTGCTTCCCTAAGTAGTATTTATCTGATAAGGTAACTGGAAGTCGGTGGTTTAAATCTGCGTGATGACATGTGCTCTCGTCTTCCTTTTGGTTTTCCTTTTGTAAGCCCTCCTGCTTACATAATTAAATAGCATCCTTTGCAGAACTTTTGGCACTAACTCCATGCGATTTCATGAGTTTTGCTAGTTGGGAAGGAGAGCTGTGGTCGTGGTTCAGTCCTTTGTCCCATATTTTGATTGCTGACAAACCTGAAAGGTGAGAAACAGATTCCTTCCTGTTATGGGGGGCACATTTATGCTTGGAGTCTCCTGCCACTGTTCCTGACTTGCTTTATGTAAAACACTGGTTTCTGGAGGATTATCCTGGCTCAATAAATCTTCTTGAGACCTAATCATCATAACGGCATTGGGGTGCTTTCACCGGCTCCCTGGAAAAATCCAGCTATTACCGTCAAGCAGCAACAGCACGCACATATTGTGAGGTGGCAGAACTCTTGTGTCATGAATGTAATACAGAAACATTTGCCTCCAGCTCAGACACATTCTGTCAGAGCATCCTCGACACATCTCTCCCGAGGAGTCAGATCTGACACTTGGGATGGCTGGCTGTCTACTCATCCACCCACTTCTTCTCAGGGTTTCTCTTTGCCTAGCAGGAGTGGGTCCAGGGTTCACCGAGAACCCTGAAAGTAGGCTATTAAGTGACCTAGATTATTGCAGGGGGGTGGGGGGTTCTATTTCTGTGCTTCTCAGCCTGTGTGCTTATGTTAGCTGCTTTGTCTCCGGGACAGCCTCTACCCAGCAGGAAATCTGGTAGGGGGAGTGGAAGATATACTAGGGAGAGCAGGCTGTCTAGAGAGAGGAGAGAAGATGATGGTGAATAAAAATAATGGACCTGAGGAATAACTGGAATACAAAAACGCAGTTGAAATCCAATCCTTTCTTATGTTTGTGGCTTAACATGTGTCAGTTGGCACATTAACAGTAGCATATGGGTTGCTCTGATGTGAGTTACTGCATACAGTATGTTATGTTCAGGCCTAAAATGTGTAATTCTTTTGGATTAGTGTTGGCAGATTTCAGTGTGCAGCGTACAGTAAATGTTCATAAATTTAATATATTTATAAGCTTTTCTGTAGAGCTCATTGCCGTCTGATCTGAGAACCTCCCAAGTAGCTCTGCAGAGCACAGCACTGGTGACTGGGACCTCTCTTGCCGAAGCAGGAGATGCCACAGGGAATCCGCTGCAAGGCTGAGGGCAGAGCCTACACCATTTCCTAAGTCCTAGCCCAGTGACATAAACCATTTAATCTCCTTTCTTGAGGCTCCTACATGGAACCCCCCATGTCACTGAAGAAAACTCAGGTTTGCTGGTGAGCTGGTGGCAGGTAACGTAGCTTTCGTGCTTTCCACCCTGCCCTTCCTCTGGTTACCACAGCTGAAACTGAGTCAACTTCCAGATGACTTCCTTGCAGCTCATCTCGCCATTCCTACACAACCCAGTCTGAACACAGAGAATGAAGTCTGAGAGTGTCACCTTTTTGTGGAGCACATGAACACAGTTGCACACCCCACACAAGCTCCATCCAGCAGGACAGGAGTCGGTGCTTCCCCAGAAACGGGGTGGCCAGGTTAGATCTTGCTTCCTGGCTCCCACCCCACTGAGGGGTGGTGGGTGGTATGTATGGCAAGGGTGCCATCACCTGCCCCTGACACACCCTGAGGCTGAGTAAGTTCTCAAAGAAACAGTTATGTTCTGGTATCTACTGTTTTTTAAATAAACAAACAGAGGCAAATTATTTATTTCTTCAAAGCTGATTTCAGTGAAGTCTGTCTGTTCATTCCTTTTCCTGAAATTATAGCTATCCCCATGCTCTCGGTGAAGTGGGAAAGCTCTGGCTGTGGCCAATTCCCAGAGGTCTTTGTCTCATCAGCAGAAGGCTTGAGTATCATCCGGAGAACAAAATCCTTGGCAGATAATATCTTGAAAGCACAGCGCTATTGCTCAGCCTCGCAAAATGTTTGTTCATTTGAGTGGGGAAGGAAATATTTTCTAAAGATTGCTAAAATTGGTCAAATTGACTTTTGTGCTTGGAAAAAGCCTGTGACTCCATGCTGAGCTGGCTACTAGTAGTGACTAATACACAGGAAACTTTTGCATTGTGGTACTTCTAGCATTTTACGACAACTAGAGACAAAATAAGACTGACCAGTGGAAAAAAGGCTAGAAATAATTTTTTGTTACCAAGAAAATGCAACCCAAGGATGAAAAGCAACTACACAAATCAGCATGAAAAACCAAGCATTTTGTCCTGGCTCTGGTCCACAGTCCAGCCTCTCCATTAAGAGCCACCTGAATGGACGCAAGCCCCCTGTGCCACCGGGGAGACCTGGAGTTTCCCTGACCTGCCCTGGTGCCAGGCACCTCAGTCCTGAACAGTGCCAGAGACCAAGGACCGTAACCAGAGGGAGAAAATGGGAAATCTCCAGAGGCATCTCCCACCTGGGCTACTGGGGACCCCCACAGTTGGGTGCTGGCACCCACCCCTCAAGGATGGTGCAGTTAGGCTGTGGGTGGTTTGGGCATCCGACCGCTTCCAGGATCCCCAGGACTCGGAGCAGGCTGGGATGCAGCCACCCCTCTGCACCCTCAGCTGCACCTATGGAGCATGTACAGCCCTGTGGCCGTGTGGTAAATATACACGACAAAAAGGAAAAAAAGGCAAACTAGTTTCTGAAAACTGGAGAGAAAATGTGGGATGTAATCAATATTTTCAGTACCGATTTGAATCCTGTACATCGGGTACGAAGATGGCAGTGGGTAAGATTATGCAGCTTGACAGCCTGATCGCTTTCCCCCCAGTACTTTGATTTTTTTGGCAGAGTTTGTGGTTTGTTTTTTTTTTACAGTGATTAAATGCATATTTATTTTTTTTCTGAAGCCCACTTGTACCTGTTCATCCTTAAAGCCTTATTGTAATGATCTTGAAGACAGATTTCTCAGTTTTGGTTGTTAGCATTATTTAAAAAAAAAAAAATAAAAAAGGTACTGGCAATGAGATTTTAGCAATGAAAATGTAGGTTTTCTTGGGACTTTTTAAGAAGGAAAAAGGCCGTTTTTCTTGGTATTACTAGTGGTATAAACCTGCTAATGTTTGAAAAATGTACGGGTAAAAGGAAAAGGGACCCTTGACTCAGCAAGGCCCAGACTAATGATATAACACGACACGAACAGAAAGCAGTGTTTTCCCAGAGAAACTGGTAAAAACCTTGTTATTTTCACTTAAGAAATCACCTAACAAAGACCCAGCAACCTAGTCGGGCGAAACACTCAAAATGGAATAATCCTCCATCTGCAGTAGGATGGATGGCCGGGGATGGGATGACTTCATACATCTTTCTCACTCTATTTTATTGTTCTAACAGTAGAAAATCAAATTAAGTTATTTCTGAAGTAATTATTTGACTTACAATGCTCCACTTCCATGAGCTTTTGGCTTTCCAGGAGTTTCCTCTCTGGATTGAAACTTCCTGAGCTGAGCGTCAAACCAAAACAATTTGTTTATTCGAAAACCTGAGCAAACCCTCTTTTTTCAACCAAGAGAATGTAGTAAAATAGATACTTTTGCTAGTACACATACACATGCACCCATACTAAAAGTGGTTGAAATGGCAAGTAAAAACCTCTCCTGATGTGCAAACTTCTAACAGCATTTTCACGTGTGTGTCTACAGACAGCAGAAAGTCCGATGTGCCTGTTTAAAGATCCCAAGTGTGGCAGCAGGTATACTTGCAGCGCATTAAACCATAGCCAAGAGATGTACGTGGATGTATTGTGGAAGAAAGAGTAACCATTTTTATGGGATGTCCTCCTGTGTATAGGGGACTGGGTAGCACTGACACAGAAGACTCAAGGATCAGATGAAGCTCATGAAGCGTGTGTGTGGTGACAGGCACATGGGCACACTCACAACACAGAATAAACATTTGTGTATGAGGATGCAAAAGGTACAGCTATTGCTTATGGTATTGTGGTTTCAGGACTTTGGCCTCTAGGTAAGAACTTAGATAGGCTTTTTTCCCCCTTTCCCTTAAAAGAAGGGAAGAATCTTGGGTCAATTTGTGATGAGGCAAGGGAACAGATTAAGTTTGCAATGGGTTTTCTCTCCCCTCCTTTTCTCCTGAGTGGCACAAAAAGGAGCCTCCATATTCCTCTCCCACATGCTGTCCTGAATTTCTCTCCCTTCCTCAACACTTAACTTTTTCTTGGAATGCCTTTACGTGCCAGATGACAGCGAGTTACTGTGCTAATTGCTTTATTCTTCAATAAGGACATTTACTATACCAAACTCCTACAATACTTATGTGTAAATTAGAATTTGGCCTTGGAACAGCCCTCTTTCAACAATTAAAAAGCTTTCTTGAATGGATAGCTTTGTAGATTAAAAAGGCGCTTTTTTGGATAGATTTTTTTCCTTTTTCTTTCTTTTTTCAGCATTAGTGGCTGTTTTCACCCTAATGTACCCTTATCAGCCAAGAGAAGACTAAAAAAGTCTCCCCAAATTGCTCTTGTTTATTAATAAATCTGCATTCAGATCTATTCCACGATACTGAATTCTGGAGCCTCGCGTACAAATCCCATTCTTTACATCACAGTGGTCTTCAAATACATAACCTGAAGTTTTAAACAAATGTTTATCAACCTGCCAGCTACGCAGAACAGGGTTGCAGCTGCATGGTGAGCATGGAGAGCCATGGGGAGTAAAAGAGGAACTTACCACTTAGCTCTTTTTGCCCAGAGAAGAAATGATAATTTTAGTTATACTTTGCTCGCTTGCAACAATAAAAACAAAACGAAGCCACAGAAGAAAACTGTCATGTTACACCCCTTCCATCTGGCCTGTGCTACACACCCACATATCCCGTCATTCTACAAATTAATCTTTCACACATTTTTTAACAAAAAAAAAGTGTTAATGTTATAGAAGAGAAAATAAGGTAAACAGAGAGCTGTGTAAAAATACATTAACATTAAAATATGGTGGCAGTTATGGATTTTTTTAATTGAATAGGAGAGTAAATATTCACATCAAATCAATGCCAATGGCATGCAAATTAAAGCTACATTAGGGCAGCCTTGATATAGGCATTACCATTTTTGACACTTCTGTGATTTAAAATAATGTGCAGACTTTATTCGTTAATTTTTTCCTCCCTTCTTTATGTTATTTTTGAGTGGGTACTTTGCCATTACAGAGCAAAATCCTTCTCCTATGCCCTCCTATGTTATGGTACCTTATTTTCTCCTTCTGCCTGAAGACCCTGTGAACACTGGCTCAGTTTAATTTAGGGTTAATATTGAAGCCTCCCCATTGCAGGACAGACTTCTTTGAGCAGCTGCCTTCAGGTGGTACCTGGCCCCAGCCCACAGCCCAAAAACCTGTTGAAAGAGTCTGAGATGAGGTGCCTTTGATGCACCACACCAGGACCCCTAGATCTTTCCTCCATCTTCCGTTCAGAAATTGCTTAAAAAATAGAGAACAAAAGCCAGGGCCCTAGCACCTCAAGGAGGAGAAGCCAGGCAGAAGCTGTATGGCTCCAGAGGTGGAAGCAAAGGTATGAAACTCGTTGCCTGGCATAAAAATCATCTTCGCTGTGCGGGGAAGCAGGACCGACGGGTCTCTATGGGACAGAGATGAAGGAGCACCTAGATGACACGATGCTGGCAGCTGGTGAATAGAAGTTGCACCTGGGTGGGGATTATGCAGATATTTCCTCCTGGATGACCGAGCTCAGCCCCTACCCCGCGAGGCAGCAGCAGGGCCGTACGTGCACAGCCCGCGCTCCTACAGCACTTTGCGTCCTTTGGAAGCTTCTCTCTTCCCTGGCACTTTTTCAGTCCTCATCAATCACTAATGCTTCTGCGTGCTGTCTCCAGATTTTATGCAGATTCGTCCACAATCACACCACCCTGCCCCCAAAGGAAGCTCTGAGTACAGGTGAGCTCCTGCGGGGAGAGCCAGCCCGCAGCTCTAAAAGCACTCTCCTCTCCTTGCAGGACCGAAGAGCAGCCAGATGGACTGGAGAAGGCAAGTGTTGGAGCAAGACAAAGAGCAACACTATATCCCCAACTTGACCGTTCACCCTTGGTTCCTGCAGACTCTGGAGGTGCCTCTAGCTTCTTCTATAGAGTGCATGCACAGCTAAAGGCTCTAAAGCTTAACAAAGCCTTGATGGAAAGAAAAATATGAATTCTTCTAAACACAAAGTCCCAATAAAAAGAGCTTGTACTGGAACTAGTACATCTGAATCCTAAAAAAAGCTAAGAGCACCGTTCAGGTTTTCTTTCTGCTCTTCAGTATGTCTTCAGGAAAATCAGGTATAAATCAATCGCGGGGTCACACAACAAGCGCCAGCTGTATGTCATGGAGGTTGCTTGCCAGAGCCCTCTTTTCCTTTTTTTTTTCCCCCCATACATTCCCAGGGGGGTTGGGGTGTTGTTTTGGGGGTTTTCTTTCTTCGTTACAGGGAAAGAAGGGGACTCCAGAGCTAGGAAACCAGGATGCTGAGTTCTTATAGCAGCCTGATACCTACTTACTGCCTGAAAAAAATCCACCTCATGGTCCATCTCTACTTTTTAATCTGAAGAGCTGAGACAATAAATGCCAATTGCAAAGACACTTGGCTGTAATAGTTAATGTTTGTGAAACACTTCACATATCTAAACCATTGTATCCGGTCTTCCCCACCAGAAACACACAGAGCTGCTGCCACTGCCACCCAGACTGTCTCTGAGCATGATGATTAATGAGCTCACAGCCCTATTTTGCTGTTGAAGTTAATGTTGCTTCCTGAGGGCAACATGCCTGATGAGAGAATTTGCAGCAGTCCATACGCTATATTGATTCAGAACGCCACTGTATGTTTTAATTAGCTTTTAACCATTAAAAAGTGGGGATGGAAATGAAAATAGCACATATGCTTATGCAGCAAATGTCTGCACCGAAAAGGTGAGCATTAGGCCAAGTTATCGACCTGTACGCTGAATCGCCGCTGGCAGTTAAAACCCATCTTTGTGGCAGTTAATACAATTCCATGGCTTTTCTTTTTGTTAGCTTTACGCCAAATATCCACTTACATCTATTTTCAAGCCTTGAGGAATGTATTTTTTCACCCATGCTAACTTTTGAGCATTACAACATGCTAGAAAAGTTTAATTTTGCAGAGTTGTGGTTTAGAAGCCAACATGAGGGACTGGGCTCTGTTGAGACAGGTGAGAAAGCAACGAGCTGGGATGAATGGCTGCACCCTCCTTTCCACCGCCACACAGTTCCTGTTAGGTTACTGATAACGTGCTCATTATTTCCTAACCTGTGTTGTACTAATCCTTCAGCATCTGGATAGCAAAGAGCTGGTTGAAGCAATGTCCTGATCAGCAGCAGTCATTTTTGAGAACTCATGGAGGACAAGGTGGGTATTTTATCCTTCAAAGAGGATGGAAAGAGAATTATGGGCCAGTTATCAAACTTAATTGCTCAGAAAAATACAGGAACAAATAAACTTTTCAAAACCACCTACCTAGAAGACAACAAGGAGGTAAGCTTTGGTCCACACTGATTTATCACGAATGAAGCACGTTAAACAAATCCAGTTCCTCTCTGAGACAGGTCAAGAGGCCTCAAGAGAAGAGGTGGTAATTGACATTGCATCTTGTCTTCAGCCAGGCTGTCTACCTTGCCCTGCCTGATGCTCTTGTGGCTAAACCAGGGAACGTGGTTAAGCCAAAACAAACCAGCGGCTGCAGGACTGGCTGCAGAGCCATACGCAAGGGATCATTACCAAAAATTCACTGTCAAACTGAAAGGTTAGATTGAGACCAGTTCTGTAGGTAGCTGTCCTAGATTTGATACAACTCTTATTTTTTCATTAATGATATAGATAAACAGATTAAAAGTACAACTCTTATATTTGCAGATGACACCAACTTGGAATGAGCTGCAAGCATACTGGAGGAAAGATTATAAATCAAAATGGTTCTGGCAGATTGTAAAATGTCCTGAAAAAGCTGGGTGCATGGCAGATAGAGAATGAAAGCAAAATTTTCTGCTTCGGTAGGAATAATAAACTGTGCAAGTGCAGGATCCACAGCCAGGGCATGGCCAAAAAGGACGTGGACCAACTAGAAGATTAAAACAATTAAATAAAACCTGAGAAACACGACTTGTAAGGAACATGCAAGGCTGTTTAATCTAAAGAAGAGAAGACTGGACAAAGTATGATGGCTGCCCTCCAGCACACAAGTTATTAGGGTATGGAAGAAATAAACTCTTCTGCATGGCTGCTCTGGGAAGGACCAGAAATAACAAGCTTCTTACAACAATACATAGAAAAATGAATTGCTGGAAAGGCTAATGGAGCAGTGGGAAGGACTTCCTGGGCGGATGATGGGGTCTCCTTCACTGGAGATTTCCAAGAACAGGATAGACCAGCACTTCTCAGAAACAGCCCAGACAGAGATGATCCTGATAGTGATTCAGACAGTGAGATGAACTAAGTGATCTCTTGAAATTCATTGAATCCTTTTTTTTTAATTATTATTTCTATATGTTACCCATACGAGGTGCAGAACCACTTTGTATCTCAACTACACACCAGTGAAACAGAAGTATCAGGGGCCAAATCGAACAAATCAATGAAAATGACTCACATTGAGCTTGGCTGTCTCAAACTGGTTAACCACTTGGGGTTCGCAACTCATTTGATTTCTCATCTGTGCTTGCTTTATCACCAAAAGCAGATATTTGCCAATCATAATGTGGAGAAAATCAGATATTGTTGTCATGTCTGAACACTCTTAAATGCATTTAAAGCTTTACAGACTAGTTAGATGGAATGTATATTTAAAATTCTTGAAACCAGCAAAAGATCAGAT
Source organism: Pterocles gutturalis (assembly GCF_000699245.1). Taxonomy (NCBI): domain Eukaryota; kingdom Metazoa; phylum Chordata; class Aves; order Pterocliformes; family Pteroclidae; genus Pterocles; species Pterocles gutturalis. The sequence continues at coordinate 20,774 of NW_010117195.1, forward strand.
TGAGGAAGGAGAGAAAGATGGTAGAACAGTGACACTGTGCAAGTTAGTTTAAATAAAGAATCTTATCAAATTCACTAACTACTTGTTCACATCTGTCCAAATATAACTTATGCCATATGTCCTACTATATAAGTCAGCTTGGAGGCAGGACACTTCCCTAAGCAGCAATTCACTTCCTGAGTCTGCTCTATCTTCTGGAGAATAGAGAGGTGGGAAAAAAATGATACATCACAGAAAAATCTGAGAAACAAACAAAATAACCTTCTAAAAGCCTCTGGGAAATAAAAATCCTTCCTCTGCCCTAATGGTATGGTTAGCTCAATCTTCTGTATTCTCGTGTTTTAGGAAGAGCAATCTCAGAGATGCTGTTCTTGCCTGTGAGGAAACCAGATGCCTCAGTTTGACTTCACCTTTTCAGTTTGCCAAAGTGGTAAACAATCCCCTTCTGGCCACCTCAGTGACCATCCTCCCATCAGAGAAACACAGCTTATGGTTGCAGCCTCTCAGGTCAGACTCGCGGGTATGGCCAGTCAATCCCTCTGCCCCTGCTGGGTCTCCAAGGGCTTTGGAGCTGCCCCGAGCAGCAGGGCAGAGCCACCCTGCCCAGCCCCACGCTCCCCTCCCAGTGCCACCGACCAGAGCTTTCAGCTGGTCGTGTCAGATAAAAATATCGGCATCAAAATCCCGTTTCAGATACCAGAAGCCTCCTTATGGCTCGAAGAGTTTAATTTTCATTTAAACATCAATAAATAGAGGCATAAGGGTTTAAGATGAATTATATAAGCCCTTTAGCCACAGCCGTTACATTCTGCCACAAAAACGAGCTGCTGTTCTCACTTTGTTTTATGGGCTCAGCGTAGCCTGTTGTTATTGTAGCTGCCAAATAAAAACCAGCAAACCATGCAAATGAAAATATAATCTTTTATGCTTTCATAGACTTAGGATAAACCGGCATGTGCAGTTTTCGAGGGCGGGGGTTTTCTGCAGGCAGCAGTGCTACGCCCCTGGCTGGGGAGCCTCTGCGAGCAGAGAGCAGCAGCGGCTTCTCGCCGGAGACCTTCAGTCAGCCGCTCTCCCGTCCCCAACCACAGCAATGACACAAGCTCACTGGCAGGAAAACACACAATAGCTTCCCAAAGGTATGAAGAAGGGTGGATGATGGATCCTTTTGTAAAACTGGAAAGTCCCCTTGCTTTAAAAAATATTATATTTTCTACTTCTAATGTCTCTCAAGCCTCCTTGTTCCCTGACAAGGGAGCACACGCCCCACAGTTTGCTTCAAACCATGTGCTTTCCAAGGGTCTGTCACCCAGTAAACGTGCCAAGAGAGAAAGCCACACGAAGTAATCATGACAGGGAAGAGCAGCTGAAGCCGACTGGTAAAAGCACACGACTCCACACAGAAATACCTGGGACAAAACCTGCACCGGTACATGGAGAGAGAGAAAAAGAAGAGCCAAGAGGGAACCAAGTCAGGGACAGGGTCTTATTCATGCAATGTAAAAAATGGGACCATAAGCATGAGTTAATGCACTTTCAAGCTAACTACAGTAGAGCAGAGCAACTATATTAAAGGCAGAATATTGAGAATATGAGCACGTGGACTAACATGTAACATTTAGTCCATAACTCTTCCACCCAGAATTGAGATTCAAAGATTGCCTCCTTCACCTTTGCAACGCCTTGTCTCTTTCTTTTGTCTGTCTCCGTTTATTTTCGTAGTCACATTCACTGGTGATAACATTTTATATTTTGTGCTTCCTAGTGGGAGCTATGCTGGATGCTGACACCCACTCTTGTGCAGAGATTTTTGCATATTTTTTTTTCCTCTTCCACCCGTTTTACACAAGATGGTAACATATGGCCTTGGGTGATTAAATGATTTAGTGAATGAACTGAGCAGAAAGAGCAGGCTGATTGGAAGAAGACAGCTTCTGTTTAGGCATACATGTCTTTGTAATCTGGAATGATAGGAAAGAAAATACAGAAAAAGCATAAGACAATTTAATTGGGTTTTGGTTAAATATTGTATTTTTCAGGTCTGCTTTAAATATAGTGAAATAAGGGTATAGTGGCTATTACTTATTTTGTTTCCACAGCATGTTCTTGTAGAAGGGGCACCCCCCAAATGCACACAGATGTGTACACCCCCATATAGCACATAAAGAGAGAAAAATTAAGCCAACAGCTTTGTAAAACTAAGTTGGCATTTTATTTAGTAACTTCTGAACAATGCAATCCTACAGAACTCAGTGTTGGCCACCACAGTAGTTGAAAAGGCTTCACACCTTCAAACATTCTCAGAATTGCTCCAACCACAATGCTCAGTCACACCTATGCGACCTCAGCAGGA
>NW_010117195.1:23157-28059 GCF_000699245.1 Pterocles gutturalis
GGTTTCGTAGAGGGAAGATACCTAGATATCTTCTGAGGTGTCCTACCCAGCACGTCTCGGCCACTGCAGGGGCCCAGGGCAGAAATTAACACCCCTTCCTGCTCGCTTCCTTTTGGGGCGTCATGATTTCTGTCTCTTTTCTTTCTGAACTCCAGGTTTTGCACTCGTTTAATGCTTGGAGAAATACTTGTGTGTTCTTGCGAGCATGCGGTGGCACACGGCGTAGGTCTGTCTCGGACTAAGTATCTGTTCATGGTTGGCCAGGGCTGTGGGAGACCAGACTCCAGCAGCCAGGTATTCCTGGGCTAGAAATGTGAAGCCAAGTCCTTTGTATCTGAAACAAGCCATCTTTTGAGAGAAAACATTTCTGTTCTGGTTCCAGTGATGGTGTGCATGCCATTAATACTCAGCAAACAAATCCAACTGAATTCCTGTTCACGTCTCCACTCATGAGGCCAATTCCATTCTTTATAATCAAATTTTTACGCAGAGCCTTGAAATTGTTTTGGGACATAACAAAAAAGTTACTGATCTCAATAATTTTCCCCGTGTGAGACAGAAGCTCCAGAAGAGGACAGCTGGACCTAGAGAAAGTGTATCAGTGGTGCCTGTCCTCCACTTGCAGCGTGAACGCTAGCAGCCACCCTAGTGACAAACCTTGGTGCATGGTGCTCCTTCTCCCTTATGTGACAGTATTTGAGAGGTGAGAGAAATTTTCGGCCCATGTGCTAAGAAAAGCTCCTAGCTGAGCACATCCTGGTGGCTTACCCAGCACAGTGAGGGCTGAGAATTACTGATCCAGTTGGTCTCTGGCACAATAAGATGCATATTTGGCCAATTCACGCAAAGGCTGTATTATATTGCCTTGGTATTTCCTCAGCACTGGTTCCCCCAGAGAGAAAAATCAGTTCCATGGTGATATCAGCTGAACCTCAAGTGTGATGGCAGCTCCAGAAACTACTTAACTTTTGATTTATCTGAAAACCAGATGACTAATTAAGTTTCACCAAATTTTTTTTTAAAAAAATCAAAAATTAAAAAAAAAATCAAGAGTGCCGTAGAATCATAGAATGGTTTGGGTTGGAAGGGACCTTGAAGATCACCAAGTTCCAACCCCCCTGCCATGGGCAGGGACACCCTCCACTAGCCCAGATTGCTCAAAGCCTCATCCAGCCTGGCCTTGAACACCTCCAGATCCCAAGTCCGAATTTTCACTTCTCTGGGATACATAACCCTGGAGATATTTGCTGCTTTACCTCCCATCCTATTAGTCAAAGCATTCTGGGAGAGTTTTAGTTTACCAAAGGGGTACCAACTTTGCATTGTCCTATCAATGGAAACAGTAATGATGCGTATGGGTGATGGTATCTGGTCCAAAATAATCTGTAAAGCACAAACTTGGGATATTTGTCTACAGATGAGCAGTTTTAATCATTTTCTTGCTTTCCATGGAGAACAAAATGGATGGTATGTATGGTAATTAGCACAGCACTGCTCTACAATTTGAAGAAAATGTAGACAACTGCGTTACAGCGGGTATAAGAAAGAAGCATTAAGGGCCAAATTTGCAGCTGGTTCCGCAGTATAGCTATGTTGGGTTAACACTGAAATCTATGGCTCTGGACCTGAATATCACGCCAGCAGCGTGGACTCTTTATCAGCTTGGACTCTTCTGAGAGACTGTCCTCAAGAAGAGTTTCCAAGAGCATGTAGCACAACTCAAACTCCAGAAATGAATGCAACAAACACATTTTGAGGCTTGCAGGCAAAGATGGCATCTGCAAAGCAGCTCGTTATGTATTAATCGATCTTGAGCAGCAACAAACAATACTGGGAGATTCACCACACAAACTGTTTTAGAAAAGACGCCAGGAAACCTCGACATTCCTGGATCAGAGGTGAGCAGGGAGGCTCTACCAGACCTGCAGGAGCTCCTGCAGCACCACACTGCAACGTCAGCACTGGTTACGAGCCAAAGGCCTTCAGGCTTGCTTGTTGCCTGGAGGATATAAGTGAAAGTCAGCAGGTGCAAAGGTGCAAGAAGTGCAAAATTGCATCATGTCTTTCCAAACTGTCTGTGCAGTAAATGAGACTCATTTCTTTCCATGCTAAATCAAGACCATTTTTATTTTCTTTGGCTTATCAATGTTCTTAGTTCAATTTTCTTGTGCATTCTCTACAGTACCTTGGGATGCCTGAGGTGATTTATAAATATGTGTAGAGACCAGGTGTATCGCCAGATGTTTATGTCCCTTTACAACAAGGCTTCACCATCCTTTCCAATGGAACGCCTGTCTTATATTATTTTTTCTAATAGAGGATCAACTGGACTACAGGGTATTTGTGAGTATTCCCTGTGTACGATTTTTTCCTAATTCACTTCTTTGTCATCTTGTTTCTATATTTAAAATAACGCTAAGTCTTTAAACCTCTCCAAGTACTCTTTAAAAAAATTAGAGCTCCTTTCACATTAAAAAAAAAATCACAGGCAAACGTCAACGGTTCCAGGTTTAAATCAATTAAGTTTGACTCACTGCCAAGAAGATTTTTAATCTTAAAGTGTTACCTGCACTCACCCTTTTCCTGCTTTATTCCATCTCTTATTTAGAAATGGTAAAAAAAAAAAGTTTTATTATAAATAGCTTTGTAAACGGTAATTGCGGATCATTCTCTTAAATACAACTGTAGTAAGAAATAACCTGTAGCCCCAAGGGTGAACCAGTCTGAAGAGGCAAAAAAGGGCAAAGTGATTTGCCCAAGGTCATATAGTCAAATCATAGAATGGAAAAGAAAATGCAACCTGATTTAATTAGGAGTCAGCAATGTAAATACTAGGTGGAAGGCAGTAAGATTTTTCTCAGTACATCTTAAAACATAAGGAAGTTCACATGTACAAGGAGGCAAGAATAAGTGAACAGAATGAATAAACAGTAATGGTCCCTGAAATTTTATGTTAATATTATTTTAAAATTCTAGGTCCTGTAAAAGTCTATAAGGATCTGAGAATGTCCACTTGCTACATGTCCTCTTCAGCAAACAAATTCTTTGATTTTTTTCACATTAAGCTGCCTCATTTTTCCCAGAGTTTTGTATCATGAGAATGACTAAACTGCCTCCCTCTATAAAACTGCGCTTGTAAAAGTAAGTATTCATAAACTAAGGTCTTACTAACCGACCCTGAGCAGTTGGCGAGATGGCTTACACTAGGAAGCATGAGGCAGGATGCAGTTTACAGATCTAGGACGACACAGTTAATGTAATCTTTTCAGGCACATTCACTGACAGTTCAAATATATATAACTGTGTAAGTTATTTGTATGTTTTAGATGAAAAAAAAACTTTAAAACTACTTTCAACAGTATTTCCTATTAAAATACTTTCAACACTTATTTTTGCAACTGAAAGGAAAAGCAGCTTAGAAGTTATAGGAAAGATGTTCAAGAAATGACAGGCAGCAGGGAACGGAGTGGTGATTTTTCTCAGATGAAGTGATTACTAGCACTGAGGAGAAAATCAGGAAACATGAAAAGTCAGCATCTTAGCTGCTGTGTCTTGAAGACAAGGACAAAACCCCATTGAGTTCCAGGTACAATGGAATATGGAACTTGATGCTAATGGAAAAAAACCTTAAATATGGAATTGTAACAGCACCTAAGATGGACTGAGGCACTACGAGGTTAACAGTTTAAAAATCCCACACCAGGTCTGCATGAGCAATCAGTTCATCAAAGGATAGCGAGGAAACTGTCTTCTTTTGTACAGATATTTATATTTTTTATATATATGTATGTAATGCTTGAAGCATATGGACACCTAGATGCTAGCTGCTGTGTGGCATACATAGCAGTGCTGTCAAATAAATTAGGCACAGCTAGAACTCAGTATGTCTCTTTATAAGTTTCGTATTACTGACAGAGACTAAGTACGTGCCTTCAGCTTTTGCGTCTACTCAATCAGTTTCGGATATTAATACGTAACAGTTCCTTTTCTTTAAACTCTGGGTCTCTGTTGGTGAGCCTTGTTTTCTTCAAAATACTTCCCTGTGTTAACTGTTTACCTGAAACCGAAGGGGAGATTGGGAAAGACCCAATCAGTCTTTTCCTAAGGAAGACTTCAGCTCTACTTTAGCTCTTCAAACCTGGCCTCCCCCGCCCTGTCCTAACCCACCATTAAGCCACGGTATTCTCCAAAGCCGCTGACCTCAATCTGTCTGTGAACCACCGCGAGGTCCAGAGATCTCCTTTTCCCTCCCCACCACTGCCCAGCAGCAGGCAGGCCTGGGCACGCGCACACCCCAAACAAGGCCAAGCTGCCGGCACTGCTCCTCGTCACCTGCCTTGCCGCGGTGCCAGGCACAAAGATTACCAACAAAAATGCAACACTAGAGGTAGAAACTCTAGCCCAGGGCAGGACAATTCATTAAAAGAGCAGCACGCCCCGTTGCGCTCGTTACAGAATTCACAACTGCCCCACACTGGCCAAGGATAAAGGCTAGGACACACCGCAGGGATTTTCTTTAGGGGTTTTATATGAGGGTATGATATGAATCATCCAGTTACGTACTAACGCACATTTACAACTCTCCACTCATAGATGCGGTGCAGCAAAGCACCCATCTCCTCACAGGTATCCTCACAGCAGCAGCATCCATCAGCATCCTCACGGCTTATCTGTTCAGGCAGACGTGTTTCTGCAAAGTTCCCAGCCATCAGCCACTCCTGTTTCTTAGATCCCTCAGTACATTTTGCAAAAAGTTTCCTTATTTTAGTCAATCGCTTGTTCTTCTTCATCAGGGCAGGCGGTGGGTCTTGGGTCTCAAGATAACACCACAGCAACTAGGCGCCAGTAGTGTCCTTGCTCCGTATGACCGCACGGCCCCGTTAACTCCCGCCCCACCCTCCG
>NW_010117196.1:0-628 GCF_000699245.1 Pterocles gutturalis
CCCGCGGGATTTCCTGGCCGGGCGAACGATAACCAGTCTTTCTCCTCAACTTTTGGCCTTTTGAGGTGTTTAGGGTGTATGCTGGAAAATTAGAAGAGCAGCTATTTCTCCGTCCCCTCATTTCCAGTGTCCTGCCTTCTTAAGACAAGGAAGCTTCGCTCTGCTCTTTGTGTGTTCTATTAGAGACCTCTTGGGAAGAACATGTTTGTGAGCCAAGTTAGATTAAACACCTCTCCCTTCTTCAGCAGTGCCATGGCTATCCTCCAAAGTAGTTATTGGAGTTGGATCAGCAAAGCAAAACCACCACATCGCAAAAGAAAAATCCTTTCTCAGCCACTCAGCTCCTCCTGCTCTCTTGAGATATTGCAACAACTCCTGTGGTTGTGTTTTGTTTTTGTTTTCCAACACACTGCAGTTGACTGGATGGAATGCAATTTATTTTCTTTTAATATAACAAAAAGGGAATTCTCTTTTTTTTTTCCAGGATTTTGTTACAAACATTTAAATTCTCCTAATTCACTTTAAAAACTTAAAAAAAAAAAAAAAAAAAGAGGAGAAGCTGAATTCCCTGTCTTTTCCCTGAAAGTCCCCTTTCAGCCGGGACTCCGCAGCCTTCCTGGGGCAGCTG
>NW_010117197.1:0-16036 GCF_000699245.1 Pterocles gutturalis
TGCTCTTACCCGGGCTGTCCAGGGTTGTGTTTGCGGGAAGGGAGTGAAGGCACGGTGGGGTTGGGTTGTGCTGGAGGCACCCAGGGAATGGGGAGAAGAAAGATGCATGGATTTGACTTTTGACAGCGGTAGGATGGCTTTACACCAGCCTGTTAACGGAACTACAACATAGACATGCATCTGTAGCCCCGGTGTGAGCTGGATGATAGTGGTTCTGATCATGCTGAGGAAATTTTCTAGGCTGCCGAAGATTCTGTGTTTATGTTCCTGCTTTAAACTGGCAGGAGGGCCGCAGGGGGCGGGGGGCGTTTGGCTCTTGATGCATTTTGCTTGTCTCTCTGGAGTTCTCTGCTGCATCTATTTGATGAAGAGTTGCGGGTTTGCTTGTTAGAGCCGCAGGGTTGCTGTGGCTGTGTGCTGTAGCTTCGGTGCTGTTGGCGTTCTCCACGGTTCTCCAAAGGTTTTATGGCTGAAGGAGGAGCTGGTTGTTGATCGGTAGAGCTGTGGTTTATAATAAAGCAGAGAGACCATTTCCCGGCAGTTAGCACATCCTAAATTAATTATCCATACTCCAAGGACTATTCCACAGTGGGTGAAAGTGTTGCCATGCAAAATCACAGTCAAACAGAAAATGGGTCTTCTGCCATTGTTGAAAGCTTCTGGATTACGATAAAGCCCCAAGCCATTAGGCATGGCTTAGACCTAAACTCTGGACAGGATTCCTAGCTTTATATGCACACTCAACATCAATTTCCAGATTTCCTTCAGATAATAATAATAATAATAAAAATATTTTATTACAATATTCAACTAGTATGTGGATGGGATGCGGCTATATAAAATAAACACAGACTAGAATCAAATAATTTAGCTTTGTCCCTAGGTTTGTGCTTCCAATTTATAATAAATGTTATTTTGCCACTTCTTGGATTCAACTTAACCCATTAAAATAAAGGAAGTTGGTTCCCTGAAGTTTGTAGTGGCTTTTTGTCCCTGTTTGGTTTGTTCATATTCATAGAAGATGAAAGTTGTCTCTAAAATAATAGTTGTGAGTAAAAGGAGACTGAAAAGTAGCGTGCTTCTGCCAAAAGGGAATGTTTCCTCTGACAACTTTGAAGTATAATTGAAGTTTGAGCAAGTCTTTTCTGTCTTTTTTATCTCAACTGATACATTTTTTTAGTTGGCATGATTGTGATTTCTGTTGCAGCAATGTGTTGGGTTGCCTTGGTTGCAATGGCTTTGATGAGCGGTTTTATTTACTGAAAATATTCTGAGGGTAATTTTGTTAATGCAAAAATTAGGGAGAGAAGGTGAATTTTTAAATACTCATTATTTTGTAATTTGAGCCTGCTGCTTAATAAGAGTAATAAACAATTTGGGATTAGAACTTAAACAATGAAGTTGGTGTGCCTGATCATATGAGTGAAGAAAGCAGGAATTCTCTTTCAGCTGAGGGAAGCATAGGCTATTCTTTTTGTTTTTCTAGCTTGATAGAAATAAATAAATAAATCTTCCTGTTTCTTTCTGTTATCTCTGCTTTCACAGCTTACTTAATGCCATTCCCGTTGTTGACTGGAAGCTTCCAATATTGCCCTGCAGACTATTTACCTAAAGAAATAATGACCTTTTTTGGTCAAGAAAAATGTCATCTAGTTGACGCTTTCCTCTGTGAATGTCACAGATTTTTATTTTTCTTTAAAGAAAGTCAACTACATGAATTTGGTAGTTTCTATGGTGGCATTAGATAAGATTTTAACCAGTCCACCACTTTTTTTTTCCTTCCATGAGCTTATTGTCCTCAAGCTCTGTTCAGGGATCTGCCTTATATTCAGGTGTTGGGGCTGTGCTAAAGCTAAACAGAAACAATTCTAAGTGTTATTGTGAGTTGAGGAAGTTTATGTCTGTGGGATAGGGAAGGGAAGGAGGATGAAGAGGAGGAAGAAGACTCTACTTCAGTAGTTATGCAAAAAATCCCCAAGTACATCTTGGCATGATTTACAGAATTCCTATTATTAGTTTGCTTAGGAAAAGAAATTATACTGATGGAAAGATTTTTTTTTTCACTCTGCTTAAGGGCTTCTTAAAATATATTCTTCAAAGAAACAATGGCCTACAGAGTGAAGAAAAATAGCTTCTAGCTCTCCTCTTCACCACTCAATAATGTACGAAGAAGTTGAAAAAGCTTTATTTTATTTTGGTAACATGAAACGGCAGTCCTGGTTATTCCTTTATATCACCTGAAAAAAGTCTTTAGCGATGTGAGATAGATATGGTGAAGCATTTTCAACTTATATCTGAAATAGCAAAAGCACCTAAGAACTTTGACAATGACACCTTTTCTTCCTCTTTCGTAGATGTTTGAGTAAATATGTGTGAATACAACTTCTCAGTATCTTGTCTGAACATTTAATTTCCTTCTTTCCGGTCTATCTTTTAGCTTTTTGTAATTCTGCAATCCTGTAAGTACCTGCTATTTGTTTCAAGTAAAAGAAGATTATTTTCTGGAAAACTGTAATTTTGGGGTTTCTTGCTCCACACATGGAGAGGAGCGGGAAGATAAAAAGCTGCGGTTGTCTTCTGTAATCGTGAAAAGCAGAATGATCTGGAGTTCAGACAAACTGCATTTTTAAAAGGAGTTTTCTTCCTCAGCCTACTTAAAAGATCCTGTTCGTAGCACAGTGTCGAAACCAGGTTTTTTAAGTCCATCAAAAGAGAGGTGAACAGCGACTCAAGGTAGAAACGAGAAGAGAGGACGTGGGCACTGGAAACCAGCCTTGCTGCTGAAGAAAATATTCTTGCAAATGCATCCTCTATCTCATCTCTCTTTCTTGCTCTGTTTTTCTTGCTCCCTTTCTCTCTGATCTGCTTCTCATCCTCTTGCCCAAAAGTTAGAGGCATCCCTTGCTTTGACAGCCGGAGGAATGTGCCTTTTTGGAGGTTTCTTGTGCCCTTTGATACCTGTTGGCAGTGCTAGTTAGTTTGAGTGGAAGTAAGGGCCTGTTTGCTCAGTTCAAGCTGTAGTGGTTCAGCAATTCCATGTCTGTGGAACTTGCTGAAAATTTCCTCCTGAATTTACTTTCAGAATATTAATTCTTATGTAGAGAAGAGATGTTGAGACTGTAGATCACAAGGTTGTTAAAGAAGCATTGAGAGACCCAAAGCATGTAACACATACAGATGCAAGAAGCTGTCCAGGAGCTCGGTGCTGATCTTTCTAATTCTGGAGTATCAGTAGTGCTAGGAGGTTTAGAGAGGCCCCAAAAGTGGGTCTTTTCTGCTTGAATTAATTCAAATTTACAAATATTTCTACTTGCTCTTTGTTTAAACAAAAAATATTTCAGTAAGATCATTACTTTTAATGCTAGTCCTTCTCAAGTACCAGTTCTGATTCCAAAACATCCAATTCCATTTTACTGCTAAAACCTCTGATGGCAGCTTTCACTAGAAACCATGTGGTAGATTTCCCATCTTTTCATTTTCAGTACTTTTTTTAAAAACAAAAATATTGCAGAATTTCCTGCCCACTACACTGATAGATCACGTAAATGTCTGGTTTTTCACACAGTATGCCTAGAAATGAGGCATTGTACCAAAATGCTGGATGTGGGAGTTAAGGTTACAGCGAGGAAAGCTCTGCGTGTCTAAAGCCTTTATGTTTTAGACAGATGATAGCGTGGTTATTTATGTGACCACCACGGGGAATGTGACCCCTCAGACTGTAGCAGGAACTGTCCAACACTGGGAGTGAAGAGCATCCTTGGGGCTTCTCACTTGATGGGAAAATGCAATGGCTTGACTGACTTCTTCAGCAGATACAACGGTGGGACGAATGAATGATATCTCCTAGTCATTCTGTTCCAAGCTGAGTTGGAAGCCCAAAATGTAACGTTTCACTTGCCGGAAAAGGTGACAGTGTTTCAAAACTACTTGACAGTAAACAGAACACAATACTGATGTCATCTGGGCTGGGAGATAATCTCATGTCCATGTTCTCAATGCATTTATTGATGTAGAAAGTCAGTGGGACAGAGCTAGAATGCTCTTGGTGACTGAAAGTGGAGTTGGCAACTTTGCCTTTTAGGCATTCTGGATCTGATGTCAAGACCATTAAACCTACTTCCAGGTCATTTGGTCTCTTTACTAGTGAGGGAGCCTCTTGTTTTTATCATGTATGTCTCAACATGCCATGTTGCTTCTGCAGTGTTTTGTGCATTAGATTGTTCTTCTGAAAGTCCAAGAGTGCTTTGGGGAACATGCCCGCATTTGGGCTAACTCACTTGAAGTGGGAAAGGTTCTCTGTCTTGCAATGGACTTGAAAAATCTTGGCATTTGAAGCAGGCACAACTAACTTTTGATTTGACAAGGTTCTGTCTGTCTGTTTACTGGTTGAGTTCCTATCTTCACCTGCAAAAAATCTGCATTTACTCTTCAGATTTCATTGGTGCTGTTTCCATGTAGTCCTTATTTTTGAAGCCTCTTCCTTCCTAGACTTAGACTTCTGTTCTCATAAATGTATGTACCTTGATAGCATTTGAGGTTTGGGTTTTTTTTTTTCCTTCTCTTTGAAGATGACCACCCTTGTAGTCTATATCTGCCTAAAGAATGAGCAGGAAGGTGAGAGATGCAGGCGTATGACTTGGTCACCCTACATCCTGCTCCACAAAATAAGTGTATTCTGCATCTTAATTTCTTTTTTGCATGTATGTGTCTGAAGTAGTTTCTGCTTCTGTCTTGCCATGCAACTAATCTGCCTGTATTTTTCTGAAGCTTTCCTGAAATTCATACTTCATAGGACTAAATAGGGATATTAATAGTAACAGAGAAATGGGAAAGCAAAAAATATGGCTTCTCTGTGAAATCTGGAGATAAGGGTTTTTTTTTTCAGAATGAAAGGCCTTGTGAGTAGAAGAGGAACATAATGTAAGGTGTTTTCTTGGGTCTTTTAACTTATTTTTATCTGAAAAGGATGCCTTTTCTTGCTCCTCTGTGGTGTAAAAGTTGGACATTATTTTCAGATAGCCTGTGGTGTTCTGAAATGCTAACCCAACATGTACACTGCGTAGATGAGTGTGATTTTTGGCAAGGACGTTCCTGAAGATTAGATCTGGCATTTTTCAGTAGTTAGTCTGCTTCTAAGGCATAGCAGCACTGGGTATACAATTCACTGATGCACATTAATTAAAATATCTGTGCAGTGTTCACTTACAGTGTCTTTCGTTTTTCTTTTTCTTTTCTCTTTTCTTTGTTTTGTTAAGCATTGCAGGCTGTATGTACCGAGTAGTTCAGACGACGGGACCAGATGGAAAAAACCTTCTGAAATTACTTCCAATTTCTAAATCTTCTGGAACCTTTGTGCCAATAGTTCAATCTTCGGCCATGCCAAATAATTCTAAAGCGAATATTCCTAGTCCAGTCCATCTTACTTTTAAGACACAGCTTGCCAATACTACTGCACCTTCATCTGTTAAGATAACTCATCCTGGAAAGATTATTCTTACAACGACATTAGACAAACAGGGAAGTGTTAGGGCAGGTTCTGAAAAAGAAAGCTCAATTCCAAAATCAGCTGCTACCATCCAGAACAGTTGTATTTCAGTTGATAGACTGTCTTTGCAGAACATTGCTGTAACAAGTTCATCTGACCAGCGTAACACCGCATACATGTTGGTAAACACACACAGTCTTCCAGTTACTGTGAAGCCTTCAGTACTGCCTTCTGGCCATCACCTCCAGATACCAGCTGATGCAGAAGTTAAATCTGTCCCAGCTTCTTTTTTACCACCTGCAATACAGCAAAAAATACTTGCAGCTGCAGCAACAAACGTGGCTGGAGGAGCTGACAGTACAAAAATGCCAACTGTTATTTACGTGTCACCAGTAAAAACAGTGAAAACAGTACATCCCAAGACTTTTCAAAGCATTTGCCCAAAACCTGCCACAGAAGTTTCAAAAACATTAATAATGACAGCTGCACAAATGGCAAGTAGTTCTTCTCCTGAGACAGTAACATCAGATGGTCAGCAAACTCCGATGAAATGGATTGTGCAAGAAAGTCCACAGTCATCAACGCCTTGCCTTATTCCTGTAAAGTCATCAAATAATGTAGCTTCCAAGATCTTGAAAACTTGGTCCGACATGAAGGATGTAGAAGTTAACTCTGCAAATATTTTACCACCCTGTTCTAGTGGTCCTGGTGGAAGTCAAACAAAAATCACATCTATTAAAGATAATGCTCTGGTCCTGTACAATGGGAAAGTCTATTTGTTGACCAAAAGAGGCTCTGATGTTCTATCAGCCCAAGCTGACAAACAACAATCTTCCTCTTCTGATGCTTCACTTAAAAAGGAGACATCCAAGCTAATTGACTCTACTGCAGTCAATAAAATAACCAACAAAGTAGTGAATCTGGTATTGTCAAAAAACAAAGGAATGGTGCTGTCTCAGAAAGAACCGAAAACATCTCAAAAAAATTCTTCACCAGCTGACTTAAGAAGTGACTTAAAGTCTGCACCTGCTGCTCTGGTGACACGAAGTGCTGATCAGCAGAATTCCACTGTAAGCCAGAGAAAGGGTTTGCCCTTCACCGAGAGCATTTCAAGTGGAGTGACCCCTGTTACAGCAGTAGGGACTCAGGAAAATGTATGCCAAAATGGCAAAGAAAGGATTCATTCCCCCAAAGCAGCAAGTGCTGTTTTACCTCAGTCTAAGCAAGAGAGTTCTTTCAGTGAAGACTGTCAAAAGGTAACTCTCTCCAATAAACATTCCCCTCTCAGTTTCTGCTAAATTGTTAAATGGCCCTGGTTCTATCTGAATAAAATAGCTATTAATAAATTTACAGATTTTTGTAGCCAGGTATCCTGTCACTGGAAATGCTGGTCTAAAGTGTGGTTATAATCAATAAAGGATATTTTTTTTTTCTATAAGATTGCTCTATGCAAGTGAGAAAATGCATAAAGAAAAAGAAAATGCATAAAGAAAAGAAAGGAGCAGCAGGGAGAAGATGATTTTTTTCTTTTTTTCCCCCCCTCATAAGATAAATTCTCAGTAACAACTGGAACTATAGGAAGGTTGTTCATTGAGCTCTGGGAGCTGCCTGCTTTCTAATGGTGATGCTACATACTCACAGCACAGCCATTGACTGTGTTGTAGGTATGATGTGAGATAGACAAGTTTGCAGCTACAAAGGACAAAAACAAGATGGAAGAGCAGGTTTTGTCATCCAGAGATAAACTCTGGTGGTGCACTAAGTCGGCTGCAGTCTCCGCTAGCTCAGGCAGCCGAAGGCAGGAGCTGTGTTTCCTTCTTTTCATGCCATGATGGGGAGGGATCCACCTCCTTTGCCTCATGGTTTCATGTCAGGCAGAAGAAACTCTTGAGAACTTTAATGGCTTTCCTCCTTCAGGTTGGACCTACATATTCTTTTAAGATCATAACGTCAAAAATATGTAAAAAGTCCTTAGCCCCCAAATCCCACAACCTCTTCCCATGAAGGACTGCAGGTCAAGTTTTCCGTTGCTCAAGAGGCCAGAATGAATTTGCCTGCAGATAAAAAAAAAAAAAATTCTGAAGCTAGTTTATACTTGACCAGGCAGAAGAGAAATATCAGCTAAGCATATTTGTGCGAATTTTAGACATTTAATCATTGCAACAGACTGTAGGGGTCTTTTTTTTCATTGGTCCTCACGTGAAAAATGGTTAAAATAGACTTTTTGGTTTTATTTCAGTGCTATGCGATGCAAGCGTTAGCATTCTCATTTGCTTTAACCTCTGTGAAAAATAGCATATCAAAGGTTTGCTGCTTTTAGTCTGTAAATTTGCAAGCCCATGGATTGCCGGAAGTAGTGGTGTGAGATTGAACTTCTGAAGATCAGAAACAGCTCAGGTTACAATGACGTTAGATACCTCATGTTACATCATCATATTAGATAGCTAATAGTGCTTTGTTAGTATTATCAACCACAATGCAAATGTGAAATGCATTCAGCAGTCCGAAAGTGACACTGGAAAGACACTGTCTGATCTTCCATCATCTTCCTTTGTTACTTTGAAGTTTTAGAGTAGGTATTTCCCTTGTTGCTTCTTTTACTTCTGTGGTTTACTAGTTGGACTGTGCATTTTCTGGATGTTGCACAATGTACTTGGGGTTGTAAATAACTAATGAGTGTTAGACCTATGATAATAGGTATATAATTTATCAAAATTGGCTTACTTGTATTAAACGTAACTCTTGGAGAACGGCAGACAAAAATATTCGCCTGTCTTTCTAGTTAACTAGTTTTTAGTTTATATGTGTGGAGGGAGAAAGAGAGAGTGAAAGAGAGTGATTGATGGCTCTCTCACTGTTTCTATATTTCAGATCCAGATGGATTCACCAGGAAAGGTTATTCAAATCAAACACCAGGAGGAGCCATATTGGAAACAATACTTGGAATTAAGGAAAAAATTTGGTCTCTCTAAGGAGGAGAGAGTGTACCTTAGGAGAATACCATTAAAGACCTCCTGGGAGAAACCAGAAGAAAGGGTTTGTTCCAGTAACAGCTTGAAAAGGAGAAATTATTCTTGCAGTTCATCATCATTAGATGTGGAAATAACAAATCAACATCAGGAATGCGTTAAAGCAGAAAAGGTACCTTGAAATTTTTCAGTGCTACAATGTGTACTGCAACACGTTCAGAAAGCAGCGTGTGTACGGTCAATACAGAGCTTGTTTGGATCCTCCTACCTCTGGATTCATCAGGGCAAGTCAGTAATTGTCATGGTCCCTGTGAGAATAGTTCCTACAACTTGTTTGTGAACTGCAACGGAGTTGTGCGAGTTCAGTATGACTTGAATACCATCTAAGAATTTTTATCCTCTTTTCTGGGTTCTATTGGAGGAAATTTGCAGAAATACTTTGAAGAAGACTGGACCCTCTAGTGGTGGCTGAACAGTCAAAGGGATAGTGTGTATTGGAATAGAAACCATACCTCTATATCTTGTTTTATATTTACCCTTCTGCAAACAATTATGTTTATCTAGTAGTGCAATGGATATAATCAGAATAATAGAAGAATAAATTCTTGTGAGGCTTTGTCTTTGAGTGTGAAATCAGTCAAGTGCCATTATTTCAAGGCACTTGAGTCACTCACGTGACTGGGTGTGTCTGACTTCCAAAGATAGGTATCCAGTTAGTCATATGTGGCTTCATTAAAATAAATTTACCTGTGTACCTGTCTAATCTTTAGAGTTACGAATGTCTTTATAAACTTAGTCCTTTGTCATTGGCTAGGAACTTGCTTGGGTGCTTCTGGAAAGGTTCCCCTGATGTAAGGACTTCCATCTTAGTGCATTAAAATTATTTCATCCATCCAATGTAGTTCTGTTCAGCCATAGTATTCTGAATTTTCTTTTGTATGATTCTACTCTACCCCGTCAAAGGCTTTCTCAGGTTTTCATAATTCTGTGTTGAGCCCTGCTTTGAGCAGATCCACTGGCTGCTCTTAGTAAAGTACATTAACATTTAATTAACAAAACAGCTGAGAGGAATGCAGTCTTGTAATGGACATTATTGATAATGTTTGAGCTTTTTAGAAATGTAAGCATGAAGAATTCTTCTATGTTTTGCATTTTCCCATCAAGTTAGACAGAAAGTTTTTGTCTTATACCACAGTTAAAAAAACTTAATCAGGAACAGGAGATTATAGGTATGCATGGGAAAGGCAGAAGTGCACTGTTGACTAAGGAAGGCATTCAATGTTCTGGAATTGTTAATTGGGAATTTTTGCTACAAAAATACTGAACATGGAAGTATGTTTGCTCAAGTTGCTAAAAGAAACATTTTCCAGATAGTAATTCTAAGGAGCTTGCAACAAATAACTTGTAATTTGTGCTTAATGAGCTGTGATGTTACAATGTAGAATGATGCTCAATTTAACAGAAGTATATTTTTTATGTTTCTTCACTGTACAGATAATTGTGGATCTGGAAGAGGATTTGACCCAGAAAAAGAAAATAAAATCCTCAGCACTGTCAGACAGTGGAAAGAGAAGGAAATTGTCAGTCAAATCAACCACAAGTCCAAGTTCAGAAAACACCAGCTCAAGTTCCAGTGTACTTAACAGAAGTGTTTCACCTCCACCTGTCCTATCACAGCAAAGTATTTCCACAGACGTTGTTACATCTTCTCTAGGGGGGGACTCTGAGCAAGATCCATACTCTCAATATAGTGACGTTACAGACTCAAGTATTCCAGTTTTAGTGTCTTCTGAAGATGGTACTTCAGTTCTCGAAGGTTCTTTCAGAGATGATGCTTTCCCTTTGACTCCCCCAGACTTGGATGAAACAATACGGGATGAAAAAATAAAACGACTCAAGCAGCTCTTAAGAGAACGAGAAGCAGCGCTTGAAGAGATGCGTAGAAAAATGCAGCAAAGCTGAAATACTGAAGCTGGTGATCTGGACCATAATCATCTTAATTTCGTTGACTTCAAGAAGAAATTCCTCGTTTAAACGAAAGTGAAGATTTCTGGTAGATGGAAGATCTTAATAAGATTTAAAGTATGTGTGTATTTATAAAAAAATATAGGTTTCTTGTTAAATACCAGAAATAAAAGACTCGGATCATTAAATTCTGCTTCTGAGACATTATAGGTGTCAAAGAATGCAGATGATAGACATTTTATTAGTGTGTTCTCTATGTTTTTAACTGAGGGGTTTCAGTATTAGTCCTAGCAAATAAACATTCCCACTTCGGAATTCCATGGCCTGTCTCTTGGAAACTGCTTGTAAATTGCAAACTCCGATTGTAGATATTTTTTTTTGTTTTCCTAATGTTTTATAGCGCATGACAACTTTTGTGAATTCCTGGGGCCTGTCAATTGTCATAAAAAGTCAACATTCAGTGTTTAATAAATGTTATTTAAGTGATCTGGGAATTAGACTTTAAGCAGTAATAATGGAGATATTTATTCAAATACCAGATGTGAAGATGGAAGCAGTAGAAGCCCCTGCTGACAATTATCTAGATATGTCTCTTACCGTTATTATTGTAAGCCTTTATAAGGCCTTTGCTAGCTGTGCCATGCTGAAGTTTGGTTGTCGGGTTATTTGGGGGGCAGGGGGGGAAGGGGGTGTATTTTTTTTTTTTTTGTTGAAGCAAAAAAGGCATTTCTTTATGCAGGGCTGGTATCTTTAATAATTCATGATGAATATCTTTTCCATTAGTTTGCTCAGTTGTTATTTGAACATGTCTCTTGCTGCCTTCATTTGATGCTATTTTGTGTATGTGGATATATAGATCTTTGTGGTGTATTTTCCCAGCATATTCTATCCTATGTGATATGGAAGCCTTTCACTACCCTCTGTTGTCCATGTTGTTGACCCTTTGTAAGGCCCTTCTGCAGTTCTTCAGTCTTTATTGGCACAGCCATGAATAACTGGTTTACCAACAGAACTTGTCATTGTTTTTTTCTTGCCCATTCATGGTTATGTTCGACATCGATGATGCCTGTAGAACTCCATTGCTGAGTTCTGTTCATGAGAGACTATTTGCTACTATTCTTATTTTATGTATTTTAATGAAATTCTCGTCTCCAAGGTTTTTCTCTTATTATCGAGTGTGTGCCTAGTGTATGTATTGATTTAGCAAAGGATGTTGCCGTGGAAATACAACTTTGGAGAGCCTAGTAGACTGTATCAGCTAGCCTAGTAGACTGTATCAGCTCTTTGTTCCTTATTAATATGCATCTTGACAGTGTGAAAAACTCAAGTGGATTAGAGGGGCAGGACAGCCTTCTGCAAGGGAAGAAAAAGATGGTCCCTGCTCCAAAGAGCCTGAGAGAGACCAAGTGTTGAAGATGATCCACCAGACACGCAGCAGTGGGTGAAGAAGGAAGGTACATAATGGAACTAAATTCTTTAGTGACTGAGATTACTGTATAAGAGGCAATTGCCTGTGATAGAGCAGGCGCGTAAGGGTGACATTATCGTGGGCATGGGTTCACTGTATATGGAGTGAGTGTTTTGGGGCAGAAATCCCAGAATTCTGCGTAAGGAAGCAGACACCTCATGACAGCAGAGAGAAGGATGGGAATGAGTTGGGCCTGATGACCTATGTTATCATGTGGCGCATGTATCACAGAGCTAGGGGCACACGCAAGACAGCTGAGCACCTGAGGAAAAGACTGTGTTGGTTAGACCAGTGACCTGCATCCCGTAGCCTGACAGTGAGGCCGAGTTGCTTGTGCACAGCTACTGTGTGTCCCTTATTGGAGGCTAATTTATGAGAGATTATTTTTTTTGAGCAATGATGCCAGTGAGGAAGATGTCTGTTTGCTGTCTCATCTGTGCTTGTTCCAGAAAGTGCGGAAGAAGCGTAAGTTGTCAAATACAAGCAGTAGTGAGGAGGCAATAATTTAGGCAATAATTTTGTGTGAAAAGTGGGAATATTCCCTGCCTATATGCGGATGTGTTGGGTTGACCCCAGCCAACTGCCAAGCACCTACCCGACTGCTTGCTTGCTTGCTTCCCTCTGCTGCAGGATGGGAAGAAAACGGAAGGCAGGCAAGAGCTGTGAACTGAGATAAAGACAGTTTAGCAGGTTAAGCAAAAGCTGTATGCAGGTAAAGCAAAATAAATTTAATTACTGCGTCCCATCAGCAGGGAGATGTTTAGCCATTTCTGGGGTCTCAGCATGCATAATGTTTACTTAGGAAGACAAATACTTTAACCATAAACATCCCTGCATCCTCTTTTCATTAAGCTTTTATTTATTGAGCATAACATCATGTGCTATGGAATATATACCTTTGGGTATATCGTTTGGGGCGACTGTCGTGGCTGTGTCCGTTCCCAGCTTCTTGTCCATCCCCTGCCTGCTTGCTGGGAGGGATGGAGAGTGAGAAAAAGAGGAAACCTTGATGTGCAAGCGCTGTTCAGCAACAGCCAAAACACTGGTGTGTTACCAACACTGTCTCTCACACAAATCCAAATCACAGCACTGCGTGGGCTGCTATGAAGAAAGTTCGCTCCATCCCACCCAGATCGAATATGACAGGATGGAAATCAGAAAGGAGATAGAAGCAGCCTTGCGTCTTGTATCTGGTGCTGCAGTCGCCTGTGGTGTTACTCTTCCAACAGACATCACTCACCTATCCTAATTGTCTTCTGAAAAAAGTAAAAGTCTTTCCTCTATTTTCCAATCATCTCCAAATAAATTAATGAGGCTGAGTTCACTTATCCTCTCCTTTCACTGGGAGAATCCCAGGTTTGACATTCTACAACACACCACCTTCTTTCTTCCAGTACGTCTTTTGCCCTACCAAAGTGGTCCCTTAGCCTGAGTTTTCTCTAGAGACAATGATAAAATATTGAAAATTTGGAGAAGAATCCTCACTGCAAGGTTTTGAAGAAATGTGACCAGTAGGATTTGGTGGAAGAAAGTGAATGGGCTATTTCCTTGGGATCTAGTGATGGAAAACACTCGGTGCAATTCAGAAAGACAGGACAAGCCATCTATGGAAGAGAAAGAGATGTCTGTCTTGGAACAACATCAGTGCAAGGTTGAAAGGATCACTGAGAGCCAGGAGAAGCCACTCGGTGTGCTGATGTAGGAAAGTTGCGCCAACAGCAGGAGCAAAGGGACTTCCACCAGCCAAAGACCTGGTAGGTTGTTGGAACTGCTCCTCACCCAGATACATCATGTGTAGACAGATTTTGTTCTTCTGCGCTCTTCATCCTTGAACTCCTATGATCTGTTAAGAATTTCATTGTGACAGAAAAACTAAAGTCCTGGGAATGCTGACTGTGCTCCCAAGGAGTGAAAGTTATTGGGAGCCATCGCTGTGTGCATCCTTGGGTGGCAGAAGGCATTGCAGTGACACCCCACGTGTGCTGCGTTAAGTACATAGCAATATGAAAGCCATGGATTTCGGCAATGAATTAAAATTATTATTTTCAAGCAAATATTCAGGAAGAGTCAGTGGAAGACCTTTGAGGAATTTCTGGGTCCAAAGAGCAAAGGTGGCAGTGAGTGCTGGACAGAACAGATCGGGAAACAAAGACAAGACTGGGCCAGTTGCCAACATCAGCCTAACCTGGTGACTTGGAGCATCTGGACAGAACTATCCGTGTGCAAAGTGTTGTCAGCTAGGCGACAACCCACCACAGCTCTGGCATTTCTGTATGAGGACATGGATCTTCCCAGAGGTCTGTCCTAGACATTTTGCCCGAGAGGCCACCTGGAAGCTGGGTACCCTGGAGTCCATCAGGTCCAGTTTCTTCCTGGCAAGAGGTGGAGGTATGCAGAAATACTAGAAAATGAGTTAATCCGCAGATTCTTGTCATCAAGGACGTACAGATTCAGCTTCCAAACTGTTTTGCACAGTGTGGAAGTGACCCTGAATTTCCTACAGTTGTGTGATTTGAGTGGACAAATTGTGACTGATTTCCAGTGGCGTAGTCGGAGGCTGAATTTGGCAAAGCCCTACCAGTCCTCTTGTGGAGGTGGGAGGCATAGAGCAGTTACAGCATGGTCCAAAGAGAGCTTCTGGCAGATGGGAAGGGAGATGGCACTGCTTTCAAAAGCAAGAGATAAAAGCAGAAATAGTCAGTGCTGGATTAGTCTGAAGATCCCTCCAGCCCATCATCGCATCCAGCAGAGACCAACATGGGGAAGGAAATCGGAATGGAGATTGATAGTAGATGCCAAGAAAAGAGTACAAAGACATAATGATCATACACAAGACTGCACTGGTACTTTTCATTTTCCAGCTACAGTAGCTCTGAAAAAGACATAGTATCTTTATGTTTAATACCCCTTGTTTGGGTTTTTTTGCCTGTTAGATTTTTCTGTTAACTATTTGAGGTGAGCGTAACCAGTCCTCAAGTCACCATGTCCAAACAAAAAATTATTTTGTAGCCTTTTTTAATCTTAATTTTTTTTTTCTTTCCCCTAGACTGGGAAATTCTGTGTAGGTGTCCTCTGAATCGAAACTATCCCACACCTTTGACCATTTTTCTTGCCCTTCTCCATAGCTTTCCAGTTCCACCATAATCTTTTTCAGATGGATGGACCAGAACCACTATACTGATGAGAATGTCATTGCATCATGGAGTGACAGTGGCATTTTGATGGTTTTTGTTTTGCTCTCAATACCTCCCTAATAATTTATTCTATTCTAGGGCTCTTTATTATTGAGCTGATATTTTTGAGGACTCCTGAATTTGTTGATCTCTTTGAACATAAAAGCTCATTCAGAGCTCATTAGTGTGTATGGAAACAAGGGGTTTCACTCATCTACACTGAATGTCATAATTTGGTGTTATGAGAACCTTCTGAACCATTTTTCAATTTTCTTCAGAGCTGTGCCACTGGCAGAGTTTGACATTTTGTTTGACATTATGATGAAGGAAATCCAGGTTGATGATTGACCACAGATCCCTGTTTGCAGGGACACCAATTCCTTTGGCACAATGCTACCGGATTTGAGGCTGGTCTTGACTGAACCTGCAAAGACTTTTCTTCGTTTGTAGAGAGTTCTAATACAAAAGAGAAGACCAGTCTGGAGAGAGAATGAACAGGCCTGGGAGCAGCAGAAGGAACAAGCAGCAGGAGAGCTGTGAAAATGGCAGGGGTCGATGGCACTGAGGTTGGCCAGTCATTGAGATCCCAGCACATCTGTTTGCAGCTACTGAGGACCTCAAGCTCAGGAAACTAATGACAGTCTAAAAAAAAGGCAACATCTTAAAATGAAAACTCAAGCCTTGAAGAGATGATGGTGGGAAGATAGAGTAGGAGTCACAAAGCACCCAGATAAGAAGAGAAAGGATCCAGAGTGGATGGACAGACAAGACCAATCTGTTGCCTCCTAAAGCGTATGAAAAGGTACTTTAAAAGCCAGTAAGTGCTTGCTAAAATCAGAGATGTGAGGATGAGTTGGAAGCTGGTGTCGTCCTCCATGTCACAGCAAGCAACCCTGGAGAAGCCACCTGGATACAGATGTCTTGCCACCAAGCTACTGGCCAGACCATGTGGCTCATGGCTTAGACAGGAACACCC
>NW_010117198.1:0-637 GCF_000699245.1 Pterocles gutturalis
CCAACCTGCACCCCCAGACTGTGAGGCGCCCCTGAAGAAAGAGGGGGGGCTCCCCGAGGGGCCGGTGCTGGAGGCGCTGCTCTGTGCCGAACCCGGGGACAAGAAGGTGGAGCTGAAGGAGGAGGAGACGGCACTGGAGTGTCCGGTCTGTCCGTCGGTCTGTCTGTCCGGCTGTCTGTCTGTCCATCATCCATCCATCCATCCATCATCCATCCATCCATCATCCATCAATCATCCATCAATCATCCATCATCCATCAATCAATCATCCATCATCCATCCATCCATCAATAATCCGTCCATCAATCATCCATCCATCCATCATCCATCCATCATCCATCAATCATCCATCCATCCACCCATCCATCAATCATCCATCCATCATCCATCCATCCATCATCCATCATCCATCCATCCATCATCATCCATCAATCATCCACCCATCCATCATCCATCCATCCATCCATCACCCATCCATCCATCAATCATCCATCCATCCATCATCATCCATCAATCATCCATCCATCCATCATCCCTCCATCGTCCGTCCATCCATCATCCATCACCCATCCATCATCCATCCATCATCCATCCATCCATCATCCATCATCCATCCATCATCCATCCATCATCCATCA
>NW_010117199.1:0-9864 GCF_000699245.1 Pterocles gutturalis
TAGGGCCAGTATTCCCAGAAAATGAGACGCCTAGGCGGTGGTCTGGCTGTAGGCTTGCCCTTGATCCCTCTGGTCTGGTAGAGGCACGTTCAGGCCAGCCTGCTGGGACCTGCAGGACTTCTTCTGGAGGATGATTCCATGAGGAAGGGATGCAGGGAGCACGATCCCACAAAACTCTGCTCCTGTGAGTAGTCCTGACTCACCTGAAAAAGGCTGCTGACATCCAAGGGACTGCAGGGACAGGTTCCTCCAGGAAAGGACACGCTCTGGCATGGCAGGCTGCGTCTGCAAGACAGGGCTATGCACAAGCACTCCCGGTCTCCAAAACGGTGTCGTTGGTGTGTCGCTGTCCTCCTGCCAGGCTCCGCTACCTTGCACAAGGCTGGTGGCCATACAGCCGTAGCGTGCAGCCAGCTCAGAGCTTCGATACCGGAGGCTGCGTGGCACAAATCCATTTCTGAAATCCTTTATGGTGTGCAAAGTGTGTCTGATTGTCCAAGGGCTTGCTTGTTTCTCAGGTAACACTGATTTACATGATGATTACATGTTGCTTATGGAAATATTTTTCAGCTGTTGAAAAGATTTTAAATTTTTTTTCAAACTGAGATTGTTATTCTTTCAATTAGCCTACAGAGAACCAAACTTGGAATAAACTTGCCTGGAAAACTGACTCTACACTCATTTATGAATGAGCTTCCCCCATCCCCTCTGCACAGAGAGAGGGTCTGCAGCACTATAAACTGCCCAAAAGACTGGGATTTTTGGCCTTGTTGTGGAGGTTTAGGTAAGGTGGTGGATGGTTTTGTCACAGCTCAGATGAATTGCTTCTGGCACATATGGGTATCTGGTGGGAAAAGATGCTGGGAAGCACTGAAGGCTCCCTGTATTTGGAAGCAAACTGTCTCTTGTGAAAAAAAGGGGCTAAATGGTGGGGGTTTTTGCATTATTTTTATGGCGTGAAGGTGAGGATTTCATGGATGGGTCAATCAATGTTTGCACATGCATGTTTGTGTACATATAAAACTCTGGGAGTGGATGTCCTTGACCCATCTCTTCTGCAAACAGGTGCTGCCAGAACATGTCCGTGAGGTCTGTGTGTCTTTTTGTCTGTGTGTGCTTGCAGACGTAGGTACCTGCAAACCAGCAAGCATCGCTGTGCATGTGTTGGGTTGCAGACTGCCATGCATGTGCTCATGAGGTCCTGTGCATCCCTGTGCATTCTCGCAGGAGAATGTCAACTTCTCTTGGGTCAATAATTTTATTTTTTCCTTTTCTCCCTGCTGTTTGGTGGGTTGTTTGGTTTTTGGTGGTGGTGGTTGTTGTTGTTGTTGTTCTCTGTCCTTCTCATGCTCAGAAAGCAGGAGAACACCCAGAGATGCACGTGTGGGTCTCAGCAGCATGGGGAGCATGGTGGCTCTGTGCTGCAGCAGCACGTTTCTGCTCTTGCATAAGGAGAGGTGAGGCCATGGGCTGGGCTCCTTCAGCCTCTTGGAAAACGCCACATTTCCAGCTTGCTTTGACCTTTGCATCTTCTCGCATTGCTCCGGTGTTTTGCTAAAGGGCTGTGACTTGGCAGGCTGGAAAGTCCTTCCTGAAAGCAGAGAGCACTCAAGGGTGCCCAAACCAGAGCAATGACTTAAACCCATGGAGGCTGTCACTTGTCTCTCTGGGGCAATCAGGCTGCTGGGAAGAATTTGCAGGGAAGGCTTGTGTGGTCTGCAGAGCCATGTCCTGCTTTCCGAAAAGCCAGAGGTACTGGCAGGCTGGGGTCAGAGGAAAAACTTGATCCATGAACGGCATCCACACAGTTTATTGCTCCCAGAGCATCAGGCCATGGGAAGAGGGGGGGCTGCAGGACTGGGACCAAGGCCGGGGAAAACACCAGGTTGCCTCTGCTCCTTGAAGGGTCGGGGAGGATGGGTGAGCGCTCAGAGAGGCCAGGTGGGATGGAAAACCAGTGGCAAGGACAGCAGGATGGTATTGCTACTGGGGTGGTATGGCAGTGCCTGATGTCGCAGCCTAGGGATAAGGACGTCCCAGGGAGCTGGGGGCAGAGCCAGCTGCCAAACTTAGTGCTGCCTGATGTGCTGATGGCTCCCAGAATCGGTGCACACTGGGAGGTGCTGCCTGCATTTGCCTTGTACAGGCTTGCAGACCACGCATGGTGCCCAGGGGCTTTTCCCTGCTGTTGTGCCTGTACATTGTAAATTTGCTGTGCCTCTGCCTTTTTCCCCTTGGTCATGCTGGGTGACCCCAGAGGCAGCTGGCTCAACCTGCTGTGACAGGATCAGGTGCTCCCCATCCTGTCACTTGTGTGCTGGGGATGTGCTTGTGTGCACAGGGATGGCCCCAGGTCAATGTGTCTCTTCTGATGCACTGGGGGGAAAAAAAGTCTGCAGAAGCGGTAGAGTGAAGATGGCTCTTAGCTGTGGTTTTGCTGTGATGAGCTTCAGGCACATCCATGAAGCCTTCTAGAGACCAGGCTCAGCTGGGCTCAGACTGTGGAGCCTGAAGCGTTAGTGCAAAGCACATGAAAATGCAGCTAGCTTTTGGGGCTGGAAGCTTTTGGGGCAAAATCAAATTACAGCACAAGGGCAGTTTTGAGGAGCTGGCCACAGTCCAGGTTGTAGGATTGGCATCGGCTTCCCAAGTCCTTCATTGACAGAAATGTTCTTGGACTTTGGGTTTGTTTGGTTTTTTGATCCTGCAGAAGCAAAGCGCTGATAATCGTAACTGACAAATATGGATCGTGCCATCATCTGCCTATAATGCACCTGTGGTATTCCCAGGATGTGTTCTTCTAAGATTTGAGGGTTAAAAAGTAGCTAAAAATAGCTCAAAGCTGAGAGCATGCAAGGGAGCTGTCAGAGGCAAGGTGTGATGAAGGTCGTGGTCTTTTCTTCATGAGGTCCAGAGAATATTTGGGATTTGGGAAGAGAGGCACCATCTCAGCACCAGCTGAGAATTAAACCAGGTGGGGCTCTCTTAGCCTTGCCAGTGACAGGAGGTATTTAATCCGCATGGAAAGTGTGGAGGGGTGAGGAGCTGGGACAAGGCTGTGAGCCATGCCAAGCAGAGGACAGCAATCCTGGTCCTTGGCAAGAAGCAGGACTCCCTGTGCAGCCAGGCTCTGGGGACTGGTGGCCTTTGAAGACCCCCATCCTCAGGCAAAGTATTTACTGTCACTGCTTTCTGGCTTTAAGCACCTCTCAAATGTCTTGGGAATGACCTTGAAGGTGTTGTGCTGTTCACCCAGTGTGATTTATTTACAGTTACTGGGTCCCAGCTATGGGCAATGCCACCTTCTACAGATATGCGGGAGGAAAGGGACTGTTGTGTGGACAAGGGTGTCTCCTTGGGTGGAAACGTATCATGGCACATCCCGGAGGTGCGTGCTGCTGCGTGATGTTACCAGGCAGGCTGGAGGATGCTGTGAGTTGCTTTATTTTTAGGTCTTATTGCTGATGAAGTGCAAACAGTGCAGCATGTCCAAGCTGCTCAGCTGCCTTGGAGCACTTCTCTCTTCTGCTCGGCATGGTCTGTGTGTTGGGAGGTCTCTCCTTCCTCGGAGGTCCATCCTTCCCTCGGTGCCTCTGGGGATGGAAGAGATGTTGCATCAGTAGGTGCTGCTGATGGAGGGAGGTTGCAGGTGATGGGGGAAAGGCAGCACAGCTGCGTGCTCCTGGGGTGGGTGTTCAGGGCATGGAGAGGTGCAGCAACTGGGGGTTTTCTTTACTGGAGATTGTGGGGGTGACCAGCATTCTGCAGACCCACCCAGTTGGCCTTTGGGTTTTTAAGGAGAGTCATAGCTTGGCTGCTCCAGGTGCTTGTGCTGGTGTGGTTTGGGGGAGGTCAACTGCCTCTGTGACCACCTACCTGCTCTCTAGGACAGGATGCAGACTTGCTGAATGAGAACCTTTTCTCAAGCCTTTTATCTGAACCTGAGAAAAACAACATGCACAAATTTCCCATCATGGACTGATGCAGGGAGCATTAAATCCTGGCTCCCATCCTGGCAGCCAGAGAGAGCAGGGATGCTCCTTCCAGCCTTGGCTCACCTCTTTCCTCCTCCAATGGCTCCATTTTGTTCTGGGGTCGTGGCAGCAGGGTCTGGATCCCTTTCAGGGGCAAGAAGGGAATGACGGTGTGATTGCCAGGTGAGGAAGAAGAGATGAAGCAGTACTGTGCAGCAAGAGCTTTGATGGCAAATGAGGGAGGACAGCAGGACGTGCTGTTCCCTTTGAATCCCATGGGGCTTCACCGAGGTCAAGGAAGGGTGGCTGAGCAAGGACATGAGTTACCCAGATCTCCCTGACTCCAAAGCTGTTTGGGGGCTGCAGGGCAGGGCTGACACGACCCAGCCCCCCGCCCTGGCTCTGCCACAGGGTTGAGGGGTCCTGGGTGGCTTGCGAGGAAATGGCATTTGGAGAGATGGGGACATCGTGTGCACAGCTGGCCCCCCACACAGATGTGCTCGCCTGGGTGGGTGGCTTCTCCCAAGAGGAGGAATGTGTTGGTGCCCATTGGGGTGCAGGCAGCATGTCCAGCCTCAGCAGGACCGGCCCCTCTGCTCTGGGTAAGGACACAGACGGTGTCACAGTGACGCCTGGCGACGGCAAATGGATTCACGCCTGGCACCTTCCCAGCCCTGCACACACCGCGGCTGCGCAGGGCAGCAGCCCTCAAAATAAGAGAAAAGCAAGATGTGGGCGATAGCAGGTTCTCCCTGGAATTACAGGGATTTTTCCTTGGCAATTTTAGGAATTTTAAAAAACAACATAAGCAATTTTTCCCAGCTGAAAAGCAAGCTCTTTATCTAAAGGTCAGAAAAGCAAGACCCTTAGATAAAGGTCATTGGTGAAAGTGTGATAAGGTGCAGAAAAGTGTCCCAAGCAAAAGGTGGCACAGACATTAGCACAGTCAGGAACAGCAGCTATTTTGGGGCTGCATGCTGGTTTGCTCCTCTGGCGGTCAGGGTGGCAGGCAATA
Organism: Pterocles gutturalis; assembly: GCF_000699245.1. NCBI lineage: Eukaryota > Metazoa > Chordata > Aves > Pterocliformes > Pteroclidae > Pterocles > Pterocles gutturalis. The sequence goes on from NW_010117199.1 coordinate 4,990, forward strand.
CAGAGCCAGCCAGCTCTGCCCTACCAAGGCGTGATGCCCTTCCTCCTCACCCAGGCTGAACCTGCCAGCCACCAAGGGGAAACGAGACAGGTCTGAGCGATCACACACACATCCCTTCCCACGACACACTACCCCAGCTGAGGGATTTTATCTGCCCGGCTCTGGTTTTTCATCCTGGCGAGGTGCTACAAGGAGCTGTGGCTTGGGAAGAGTTGTCCCAGGGACATTAATTGAAGGATTCATGTCCCTGTGAAGAAGATCAGTCTTTTCTACACATCCCCAGCTCTCTCTCCAGAGCATTATCTTGGTGCGTGTCCTCTCTGAGGCTCTTAGTTAAATACGGGCTGTGCCGCTTGGGCGGCGGTGGGGCTGTCCTAACCCTGGCGCCAGTTTGCACTGGTTGAACATCTCTTGGTTTCCTGAAGACCTTGGCAAACATGTGTCTTTGTCCCAGATAGCACAGCAGGTAGCTCTTGTGGAACACAATGCTTCTGGCTTGTCGCTAGCTGGGAACACACATGTGGTGGGTTAGGTTTCATCTGTGGTTTTTTTTTCTGGTGGCAATAATGTTTTGCAGTAGAACAGTGATGTCTGAGAAGGTCCTAGAAGTCAGCGAGGCTCTGTAACAAGGTGGAGATTCCAGCTGAACGTTGCATGTTATCCAGGGGAGTGCCCAAGTTGTGGGGTTGTTTGAGCTAATAGATGTGGCTTGGTAGACCTGGAGCACACCAGCACAGGGGTCTGTCCCCACACCTTGGCTGCAGAGCCGTAGCTCAAGCACCTGCCTGTAGGTATCAAAATCTTCCTACTCTGCTGCTTTTTAACCAGAACTTGACAGTGATAAATGACAGGGAGCAGAACATCAGCTTGCTGACACCCACTCGACCGCCAAAGCAGGATTAGTACGTGCCTATTTTGGTTTCCCCTTTAATCAAAAATCAATTAGACAATTACCAAATGACTATGCAGCCAGGGAGCCAGGCTGTCAGGCAGGCTGACAGCACTTAGCACCTCTTTTTTTTGTGTTTTTCATTTTAGAGTTATTCTGTGTATTGAAACTGAACAAGTGGATGAGGAGGGGAAAAAAAAAATCTTTTTCTTTCCCTGGAGATGTCCTAGTGAGTGTCACCTCAAATCCTGATGATCCTTTTTCTCCATGCCAGATGTTCAAAGTATCCTCCATGGAATGCCCCCCGAGCCTGGTGTTTGGCTGCATGATGGTTCTCCTTTTCCTGCTCCAGTCTGACTTGCAACTCGAAAGATTAGTTGCTTTATTTCTGTTTTAGGGTGTGCGCGAGAGTATATTTAACTGTTTTTTTGAAGTAAACAAGAGTTATGCAACAGCTCTTTGCTCATGAACTCCCTGCACCCACTTCCCTATTCCCCCCAAGAAATTTCTAAAAAAAACCTGGGCAATTTTGACTGAATTTGAGGGGAAGGAAAGGTTTCAAAGATGCTTCATTTTCCAGTAGGTTTGTACCAGGTATATCCTCAAAGCTATGTGAAGCAGCTGTGCGAAGGAAGGAGTTTGGCTCTTTTAAGAGAAACCTTGTAGGATACTGAAAACCCAGGTGTGGTCACGTCTGCATTGGAAGAACAAGCCAAAGGACAAATGTGGAGCAGGGGGACAGGCACTCGGCTTACCTGGACTGTAGATGGCAGATGACTTGAAGGAGGTTATTGTACTGGGTGCCCTATTCTTTGTGGAGACCCAAAAGCTCTTCATCACTTTCCAAGTGCAGAACCTGTATGAGAAACACTGAAGACAGCAAACGTCCAAGTAGACACCTACAGCTGAGCTCCTGTGGAGCTTCTCACTTGCATTTTCTTCATGTCAGAGGAACAGGTGGCTGGATAAAAAGGCTGGCACCCTCAGAGCCTTCCCCACCCTGGAGAGAGGATAGATTGGTACCTTCTCCAGAAGTGCATCAGGATGGGGAAGATTATGACCTTGGCCCTGTGGTAGAGGAGACGGTTCAGTACCCCCTTGGAAGATAAACTCCAGATCAAATTTCTCTCTTCTGCAGGGATGTTTACCTGGCCAAAGAAGAGACCTTGATTAACAGAAGCAGTTTGTGGCACTCATGGTGGGCCCTAGAGGCCTGTGACTCCACCTTGAATTCCAGCAATCTCTAAGAGGAGATACTAGTTATGTCCTGGCCAACTGTCCCAGGTACAAGGGTGGGATGACCCCTGGACTTCTGTGGAAAGCACCATGCTCTGCTTTCCAAAGGGAAGATAGGCAGAGCCATGGCTACCACAGGGGAAGAGGTGGGTGCAGTGGGGAAGGGACGATGGTGACATTGACCTCTGGAGACTGAAAGGACTGTATTGGTGGAGTGCAGCATCCATCCTGGTGCTTCAGCCTTGGCATTTCTCCTGCAGGTAGGGGATTTCACCATCTGCATGTCCACTCAATCTGTCTGGGTCAACTGCTAGCATGGGTCTAGTGGTGGATAAGTTCCCATCCCGTGGAGCCCAAGTGGAGGTCCCAAGCCCCAGAGCATGCTCTGAAACTTCAGCTTGGCTGGAGCAGACCTAACTCTGTGCCTGGTTCCCCTTTCCCCACAACCACTCCCAGCTGTGATGCAATGGTCTTGAGCAATGAGTAGACAGTAGCCTTCAGCCTTCCTGGGTAGGTCCTGGCATCTTACCCGCAATTTGGGGGGGATATCGGAGTTCAGGAAGAGTTTGCTGATGATGGCAGCTTTCTTTTTGAGAAAGGCAAGTTCCTTTTCTGGACGCATGTTGTGGGCTGCCAGAGCTTCAACTGAATCAGCCAGCCTGGAAAACCTGCAAAGACATGTGGGGTCTTGCTCTGAGACAAGCGCTCCAGCTCCTCAGCTAGGCAGTCATGTTCTGTCTTAGCTCCATATTTACTGGGTCAGAAAAAGCAATCCACGAGGTGTGGAACAGTGAAACAGGTGGGATGAAAGTCACTGGCCTCTTCCGTTGCTCTCATGGTCATGGCATTCACCTGGGGGATGTGGTGTTTGCCCTTTTCTAGACAAGAGGGGAATCAAAATCTGGTCTAGTGCACGTGGGGGTGTGCTGACTGTGGGGCTGTTGTGCATCAGCCATGGCTTGGTCTTATGGGTTTGTCAGAGAACTGGGTAAAGTCAATGGAGAAATGCCACAACTGGCATGGCAAGAAAGGTGTAGGCAAAAATGTGGGATTGCTTGGGACTATCCTACCAAAAGTACTTCTAGGATACCCAAACAGGAACTCTGAGCCAGGGGGCTTTTTCTGGTTGAAATTGGGGGGTTCTGAGGGCTCCAGGGATGGGAAACCATGAGCAGATTAGATGTAGACAGCTACAGGGTGACACTTTGGTTGTGTCTTTTGCTGCAATGCGATGTCCAGCCTTGCACAGAGGTGCTGATGGAGTTTAGGGGTGGCAGCACAGACCTTACTGTGTACTAACAAACCCATGTACCAGGCTTTATCCCCCGCTGAGAGATGTGCACTGTCTGCAGGATGGACTTGGGCCAGAGCCAAGGGAGACCGATGGTACTTAAGCACCTGGTGGAAAGGAAACTTACTTGTCGATCTCCAGATAGAAGTGGAGGTCATCGACCAGGAAGTTGATGGTAATAAGCTGGCTGTTAAACAGGCGACGTTTCACTAGCACATCCTCCTTGTTCAGTGAGGTGCTGGGAGAGGGCGTGTAAGAGCGGAAGCTGGTCATGCTGCCACTGCTTCTTTGCCTCTTGCTGATGAGCAAGTCTGAGAGAGGGGAAGAGCTGTTGTGTCCTGCTTCTCCCAGCCCTGGCTTTGAAGCCAGCCCGGCATCTGATGCTGAGCTATACCCTGCTCCTTCACCTCGCCTGTGCTTGCTTTTCCTGCGTGCAAGTTGTTTGCTGAGGGTCTTTCTAACTAGCTGGACTACAGCCTTTCTGCAGCCAGGCTTTCCAGGGAATTCAGACTCATGGCTATGGTCATTGTTTTCATGGGGGGACAGCCACAGTACATCAGATGAAAAGTCTGCCTCGCCATTATCCTATCTCTGACAGAGGCCAGAAGCAGATAACGAGCGAGAAGGAAAGGTAAAACATCTGTGCTGCCTCCCCTATACACAATTCTCTCCAGCTTCCAAACATTTTCATTTCCAGACACTTGATCTAGATGGGGTTCCTGTGTATTTAGCAATTTCAGCAGACTTCTTTTCTAACAGCTTTTCCAACCTCCTCTCAAACCTGCGTGTAAACTTTCAGGATCTACATCCTTTGTCAAAGCACTCTGCGGTTCATCTCCCTGGTGCATGGTAAACCATCTCCATTTGTTTAGTTTTGGCGTGTCTCACCTTAGCTTAATTTAGTGCAGTCTGGTTTTTGTGGAAAGGATGCAAACTTGCATATGCATTATTGCTTGACAGAGATGCAACAACATCATGGGGCACCCGCATCAGAAAACCAGATATTGCATGAATGTGTATGTGTGCATGTTCCCTGTGCAAAATTCTGGACCTCCTCTCCCAACTCCAGCGCCTAAGTGCACAGACTTCTGCACAGCAATATCTGGTGTCCTGAGACACCAGCTCTTCTGGCTGTTTATATGCCTCCACCAGAGAAAACTACGTGAGCATATGGGGATGGGAGATGAGCCACAGGTTGCCCTGGGGGAGGGAGGAGAGGGGGTGGCAGGAGTCTAGCCATACTTTCCTCCTCGTTCTCTAGTTCACGCCGGAGAAAATTCTGAAACTCCACACGGTGTTTGTCATTGCCTATATCCCTCTGGAACTTGCAGATGCTCCTGATGATGTCGCGAAGGGCACGCCAGGCCCAGCTCTGCAGGGACAGGGCACAGCTTGTGTCAGCCGGTGGCACAGCCCCGGGGGGCCAGTCCCTCACGGCAGCGACAGGGCTTGCGCCCAG
>NW_010117200.1:0-211 GCF_000699245.1 Pterocles gutturalis
AAAAACCAAAAAAACCCCAAACCAAAAAACCCCCCCAAAATCAAAAAAATCAAAGAAAACCCAAGAAAATCCCCCAAGAACCCCCAAGAAAACCCAAAACAACCCAGAACACCCAAGAACACCCAAGAACCCAACCAAGATCAGCCCAAATGAAGGCAGAAGAGCTCCATGTGCCACGAACTGCGGGGAAAAAAAAAAAACAGATCAATAA
>NW_010117201.1:0-8866 GCF_000699245.1 Pterocles gutturalis
TGCCCCATGTTGGGCGCCAAAATATTGTCCTGGTGCCAGGACCACCACCACCACGTGGACGCAACACACCCCCCCCCCCCACTCCCCTCCCGCTCAGAGAGGGATAAGAAAAAAAGTGGAACTTCATGAGTTGAGATAACGACAGATTTTTAATAATACCACACGAGGAAAACAAAAGAAAGGAGAATATGACAATAAGGCAAGATACAGAATACAATGGAAACACTGATACAATGAAATTCTCACCACCACGAGCTTCAGAAACAAGACCCCTCTCCCAGCTAGCTTCCCCTTATATCCCGGGCATAGTCAGCATGGTATCGAATATCGGGCTATGCCCAACTCCCAGCTTCTGTGAAGAATTAACCCTATCCCAGCTGGACCCAGGACACCTTCACCATGGATGCAGCCATTCAGCCACTTTTCAGTCCACCTCACTGGCTGCTCATCCAGTCCACACTTCAACAGCATCTCTACAAGGAAGTTATGGGAGATGGTGTCTAAATTCTTACTGAACTCAAGGTAGGCAATATCCACTGTCCTCCCCTCATCTACCAAGCCAGACTTCTATAATGAAATGACAAAGAGGTTGGTCAAGCATGACCTCCCCTTGGTGCATCTATCCTGGCTCTCAGCTATTCAGGCAGCCATCTCCAGTTGAAAGCAGATGATTTCTTAAGCCTTTCCAGCTGAACCCCCTAGCATACACCTGCCCATGCTGATCACCCACACACTGCCTCTAACATATTACTTGAAGTGATTATTTCTATTCAGTGTTTTATTTTCAGAACTAACAGTCAAACTAAACCAGAGAGCTATACAGAGCACACAATTTTTATAAACTTCATCTTTCGACAGTTTTTGGAATGTTTCTGTTGCTTTTGAGAATGAAAACAGAGGAACATACACAGGATGGACAACCCAATAAGTATTTCCAACTTAGTAACCTCAAACACCTCAGCAGACCAAGGGGGAGGGAAAATATTATTATGGTAAGACCATCATTTCACACAGGGCCTTTTTCTTCTTTCTACGGAAACCTATCTAGATTTGGAAAAGTTGTTAGCCACCAAAAAAATGTGATTTTCAGCAGAGCTTGTGTCTGAAACTCGAGGCCTCTGAGATACTGTGCATTTGCTGTAACCTTCACTGGAATTCCCAGAAGCAGCCAAATGGACCAGATACCTAAGAAAGACTTTCAGTCCTTTAGCCTAAGGAAAAATGCATCAGGCTCTGTGGAACATCACAAGGTCAGAATCAACTCCAATCAGAAGGCAGAAAAATAATTTTATTTTACATAGGCCTTTTTCCTCCGCAAGGCCAACTTTACTATCTCACTGCCTCTAAAAGGAGACACGTAGCAGCTTCTATCTCCTACAGAAGATCTGACTGAGGAGTCCACACGATTACTTTTAGAAACACAAAGAAAAACACCGAGAGACCATGCAAATAGGCTAGATTTTTGCAGCATTACTTGTCCCAAGTTCAGAAACATACATACTTGTAGCAAACAGTTGTGGAGTTTTTTTTTTTTTTAATTTATAGGAAGAAAATATGAGTTATCAAAGCTGCAAAGTGCCAGACGTTGGACTTCATGCACAACCTTCACTGAATCCTTACGGGACACACCATATGAGGATACAGCGAATGCACAAAAGCAGCACTGGGTCCTCCCATGCTTCTTTGTGGCCACACATCTATTGATGTTTAATTTCTACATAACAAAAGAGCTTGGCTCCACTGCAAAACTATCTTGCACTTCCTGATATTTGGATCAAGCTCAGGCACAAAGCACACACGGTCACAATTCGGTGCATAGCTTCTGATCCACAGGTGAGAGCATAACCACCAGAAACTGCATGCTCTCTTCAGCAGTTAAGACAGTAAACTTCATTGCAGTGTATGCATGCAATGCTCCTCTTATCTTCTCCATGATACTGTACTGTTCCACAGAAGTGCAAGTTTCATCAATTGAAGAAGGCAGACAGCCATTAACAGCAGTTAAAAATAACTAAGGCCACAAGAATAATTTTCTAGAATTATGAATCTCTATCCTTCATTGATATCACAAAGTCTGTTATTTTTGTAACAATACGAGCAGAGAGTACTGCTGGTAATGACTTTGGATTTTTTTGTCTCTTAACAGATCAAGTTTGACTTGCACTCTCAGCTAGATGAGGGATGGCAGCCTTGGGAAGTATATAGGCAGGTATGGTAAAAATATACATGTATTTTATATATATTGTCTTCCTCTGAAAGACATTTTTTTCTGTTCCAGCTGGCAGCTTTTGGCAGTGCTCTAGCCCAGAGGAGAAGTGGGAATTCTGAACTGATCCCTCAATACAAGCATTTCTACCTTACAATCTTTTCAACGTACGCAGTTGCTGATCAGGACCACATCTTTGGGTAGACAACACATGAAGTACAACAGCTTTCCAAGGAAAAGGAATTGCCTGCAGTGTCCCTCTCTCCTCCATCCCAAATCTCACTCTGCATTTTGGTTCACCTGGACTTTAACGCAGACCCAAGTAACCCTTGAGAGAAAGGGGTCAGCCAAGCAGAACTATATTGCCACCTCCTACACATAATTAGGGCTGGAACAGCAAAAACGCGTACAGACTGAATTACCTGTATTGGGGAATACATTCAAATCCTGGAGCTGCAGAACAGCAAACGCAGCATAAGGCAGTACACTGGCACCCTACAAAAGGCATAGCAGAATCCCTTCAAGCTAACAAAATCAAAGAGAGGAACAAGCGTTGTCAATAAAGCAGATAGAGAGTAATACAGTGGAAACCACCAGGAGTGTGGGGGCCCTGAAACGCTGGGGTTCTTGCCTCCTTGCCCTTCTAGTCATTAGCACAGGTAGGCAATGAGGCAAAAGAAACACTGAAACAACAGCTGAAAGTCAAGTCACAGCTAAAGCAAAACCCCTGTTTTTGAACTCATGGCTGAGTAAATTGACACATTAACGATTTAATGGTCCTGCAGTTAAAGTGTCTATATGCATATATACACACACACATATACATGGCAATGTTTATATTAAACACAAGACAAGATAATCCTTCAGGAAACCCATTTCTCATGAAGAATTCAAATTAGTCATTTCATCAGCTATTGTACCTGCATTAATACCTGAGCCAGTTAGTTAATACCAGAGCATTAACATTGTATTAATCCTGCAGAAGAAAGAAAAATAAAACTTCATGACACTAGCATTTGTCCCCAATAACAGAGAAAAACTCAGAACATACGCAGGCACTGGGAGTTCCAACATTAACAGTTACTGTACAAACACACATCAGCAGAACAGCCACAGGTGAGGCACCTAAATAAAGGGGATAATTTTCAAGCCTTTCAGCAGATGTGGAAGATACCACAGTCATCAATGCTTCTGACCTGCGCAAAGTCACCTTCCTCTTGCACAATTTTCTCACAATAGGTACCTATACTTGCAAACAAAACCATGACTACTGATGGAAAGTTATTGCAGCTACAGGATATTAGCTATAACTGCAAACGTCTCTCTGCTTCATTCAAAGGGGCTCCCACAGGTCTTGTTGAAGGCTGACATTAGATTGGCATTATGTCCCAACTTTAAATCAATTCCCTTAGTCAAGTTCAGGGCACAAACAGCAAGTTAATGGTGACAAAACAACAAACTGAATAGCTGAAAATATCCTGGCCTGTTATACTGTGACACCAACTGGACAAATAAAAACAAAACAGCAGCGCTTCATGGAAAGAGTAATTCTACAAGATTTAAGCAGCCTTTATTAGAACTGCTGCGGAGAGAGCAAACAGTAGAAATCCTAAAGATTAGATGCTTAGCAGGGGTATATGGTGTAAAGAATTATTTCCAGAGAAGAAAAAGATATTCAAAAAACACCAACGAATGGTGGAACTGCTCTGCCGAGAAAGTCAAACACTACTAGTAGTGTCAAAATAATTCAGGATTGTTAATACTTCATTTGCAATACAGCCATTCGTAGAGCCCTGAGGTCAGCCAGACCAGCAGGGAAAACATTAATTAAAAACTAACCTCACTAAGAGTGAATAGCACAGAGAGAGATTGTTAGACATCTTAGAGCCCTGCACTCCCCACTGACAGGCCAGGGATATAGAAATCTCTCCCCTCAGAAGAGACAAACTATTGGACAACTTCTCCCAAACAACATGCTCAGCTTTCCATATGCTTTCCATTTTCACAAAAACATGGCCTCACTGATCAGTTCTCTCTGCTATCATCAAATATGTACTCTAGTAAAAATGAAGTGAGACCTGTAAAGAGAGGGCTTGAAGGAATGAGATGGTATCTTATTCCTTCCACAGCCCAGAAGCAAGCTTTTTCCTCCTCCTTGTTCAAGGTCAAAAATGGCTATACCAAATCTACAACAAAATCTTTGCTATAGCACTGGGTTGAAACTAAGAGTATTTTTTTTTCTCTCCACTCAGACTACAAGCCCTCAAAAACAAAAAGGAACTATTAATTGATTTGAATCATCATTGTCCTACTGCAGTTCTTAGAATTTTGACATTTTTTCCTTAATTACCATTTCCTGAACAGTAGTTCTCGAAAAAGTCTCAACCTTCCGTAGAAAAAGAAAAAATTCTCTCTGTCATTGCTGCAGATAAAGCCCCACAATTTGAACCCACACAATTTAGTCTTTCAGATTGTCAGGACTTTAAATACTGCTTTGTTTGGGTTTTTTTAAACAAAAACTTCATGGGGTAAAGTCATGATGCCATTTAAGTCAGCACCAGGATTTGGGAGATCTCATTTATGAATTGAACCCATGCAATTCTTAATATTGCTATTTAATATTTCATACTTAAAAAAAAACAAAAACCAGCTCTTCCTGTAACTTGATTGCTACCTAAGCATCAAAGCTAATATCTGCAGACCTAGAGAACACAAGTTTGTAAATGTACTATGTAGGAACCCTGGATACTTAAGTCAGAAGTGCTGAACACAGATGTTCATAGTTCAAAGGGAACTGCAGACACTCGCCATCTCCAAAATTTGGAGGCTAGCTGCCACATAAAACACGAGGTTGTCTTGAAAACAACTGAAGTTTACAACTCCAGCCAAAGCAATACCAGCTACAGAAAGGGTAACAAAAGCTTTTATGTAATTTATTGTCCAGTGTTGCAATTAGATCAACTACTAGATTTTACTTCAACATTACAGCACTAATAGTACTCACAATGCAAACACTGTGGAGGAAGACAATGCAAAACCACTACACTAAAATTTAAGTTTTACTACAAAAGTTCTCTGTAACCCACTTCACATAAAATGAAAAGCAAACTTTCTGGTTTATGGCCTTCAGGTGACGGACGTTACCTTCATTAACAATACACCGTACAGTAGAAGAAGCAACAGTCTGACACTTGAAGTCAAGTGGGTGTGCTAGGATTTTAGGTAATATTTTTGTATTAAAAGACTATGGTGTTTTAAAACCAGATTCAGAAGTTACATAAGTGCATCTAATTTATGCTAGTCTTCAAGGTCTGTTCACAGATTGATTGGCAGAGACTGGCTCAAGTAACGTAAGTATTAATGTCGACAAAGCTAACTGACCATTTTTGAGACTGGAGTATTGAACACCCAGCCACTGCCTGAGCACTGCAGGAAAAAAGCTTGCATAAGGTGGCATGGGTACAACAGCAGATAGCCGGAAAAGCCAAAATCTTGCGAGTGAAGTACATGAACACTCTCTCCATTTGTGTCTTGCCACTTTATCACCTTCAAGAAAAGACTCCTTAATGCTGCTGGATGCCGTACATCCATTTCTAGTCTTGAAATCTTGTGTGTTGATATAAGAGCAGAGAAATTAGTAAATTTTCTTGGCTAAAAAAGGAGGGAGGGGGAAGTCTTTTCACCCACTTGACCATGCCAAGTTTTATGTCCATTGTTAGCCTGGCCTCCTGCACAGAAAGAGCTTACTTGACCACTGTGTAAACAGGAATTTTTGTGTTTGGTTGGGTTTTTTGTGTGCGTGTATGTGGGGTTTTTTTGTTGTTGTTTTGCGTTTTTTTTATACTTAAAGTACCATTTAACCCATCAGCTCATTTCAACTGGAGAAGGATAGATTAGCAGCAGGTAATTAAGTTCCTATCATTTCTGTAAAAAAGCCAGGGAAGGCAAAATTGCCATTTGAACTTCTACAGGCTCACCCTCAAAAACCATGTCATCCAATTTCCATAACTGAAAATGATAGCCTGTATGTCACACCACCAGTGCAGTCTGTGGAAAGAGGGGACTACATGGAAAAAAAATGTAGAGACACATGCAAAGACAATGGAAAAATCTTGTTTGACCTCAAGACACAAACTCACAGAAATCTTCATCACTTCTGCTGTTCAGAAAACTACTTGCTTGCTATATACAGACAAAGCATACATGTGCACACAAAGTCCCCTAAGATGCAAACATCCGGAGCCCCACCCCAGATGACTGTACACATTTTACTTCTTTAAAATCCATCTATACTCAACCACTGGAAATCCTTGTAACATGCAGAAGAGTTAATAAACTGTACAGCAGACAGATTTATCAAGGAAAATGCATTAGGACAGGAAAAAACCACTAAACCACCCCTTCATCGAGGTTAACTAGCTGAAAACTGGCCTCAGGCTAACCACATGCATATCACCTCCACCTGGATTGAGTGAACGCCTATTTGCTCAGTGCAAAGTCACATCACCCTGAAAAATACTCAAGTCATATCCTCACACCATTCAGAAAGAGATTAGGTACGTAAATGGAAGAGCAACTCTATCTGTAGTTAAATTAGATTATAAATGGGTACAGAAAGACACTCTGTGACAGAAATTGAAAGTTAACTGCCTGACAGTAGGAAGGATTTCTCCCCATGGGTACAATACCCATTACAGTGGTTCTGTGCTTTCTCTACAGCACTGAAATTGGAGACTGCTGAACAGACAGTACTAGATCAACTCCACCTCTCATTGCCAATTTCCTTCTAAGGATATACATTTAATACCACTATCAAAGCTAGCAAACATACATTACCATATGCTTGCTTATAGATCTTTCCTTTAAGAAAAGTCCATATAACCAATATGTGAAGAAACCCACAGCAAGCCTACTTTATTCACCATCACAGAAGGTACAGCCGGAAAGGGTCTGAACAGCTCCACGTGAAACAGATACCACGTCTGTGCATGTGAAGAGCAGAGGAAGTCAAGTGTTTTTAAAGCGTTCCTGATGGAGATTTCACTAGTAAGTTCAGAAGCCTGTCCATGGAAACTCTCCCACCTCCCCACCACTGAAGTTAGCAGCCTGCTTGGACTGCATCCAAACCCCACACCGTGTGAGGTCAGCTCTATGCAAAATTGAACTACAGCATCTCCAGGTCACCAAAACCTCTCCACTCCATGTAGCTCACTAGAATTGATAGAACTGTAGCTCACCAAGAGGCAACCAGTGCACCTCCAGCCCTCCGTCACAGTACAGCACTGCCTGAAGGAAACAGTGAGGAAAGACTACACCGAGCAAGCATCCCCAGAGCACAGCCTCCTCTACAGACCACGACCATAACTCCAATTAGCTTCAATAACGTAAAATCCAGGTTACACTGCATTTTCCTTTGCCTTGTGCTTAGGGCAAAAGCATCAGCCCATCAAGCTTACGCACATACGCTCTCACCTTACCTGCACTGCTTAGACACACAACTTGATGTGTAACGTGCTGAACAGCTCAACCCCCAACATCTAAACTACTGAAATTAGTATGGACAGCATCACTTATTAACTTTGTACTATGCCAGGTTTTTAAAGATTTAGATTTGGCTCAAGAAGATGCCTAATTATGAAATGGCAACAGTCAACCTTGCCAAACACAAGGAGTGGATAATTGAACAAAGCAAACATCTATTGCATGGCTGAGCATCAGTCTCCCACTACAAGATACTGTAAAGGCAAAGGCTGATACAGAACCTACACCAAAGAGTTTAAAAGCCTGTATATCCTATATCAACTCCACTATCTTGTCACAGTCAGTATGAGGAATGTGAGAGTGCTCCAGTTTGTGCTTCATTTTCTTCCTTTCCTCACAAATTTGTTGGTTACCTGTGATATACTCCTGAAGGGGGTCAGCGCAATAATGAAACTGTCTTGTTTTTGGAAAGCAAGCACAATGTAGACAGCACCCAAAACTGCAGCGATACAAAAATCACACGAGAGTATTTTCTTCTGTTTAAGCTCTGTTCTACTGCTTAGAATACAATCCCACAAAGCATTTCACATAACAAACAAAAGCGCCATGCTCACCAGCGACAAATAAATGCATGTTCAGGCTGTAAGAAACACCCACTTTGACAGAAGACTGAAGAGCAGCTTGGCAAGAGTAATATTCTCATATTCTTTGCACATAGAAATATCCAAATATACATATATACACATAAACACCCACGCAGGACAACATGAAGCTATGATTTTTGAGCTCAGATACAGCTAAATCACACTTAGGAAGCATTCCATCAAAACTGTTTGAACCTTTATACATAAATATATATGAAAACATATAGATTACATATGTATATACATAAATCTACCTGCAAATTAAACACCAAAACACACAGCGGTTCCCCCAGCACATCCCACTGCTGTTCCTCCCCACGCCCCCGGCCTCACAGGTTGCCCTCGCACACGACACCCACTAGGCCACCCGGGAGGGAGCACCCCCCGCAGACCGGACCACCGCCGTCCCCTCAGCATTCCCGCACGGCTTCCCCGCGGACCCCAGCCCCTTACCGGGGGCAGCCCCCCAGCGCTCGGCCCGCGGAGGGAGTCACCCCGCGCCCAGCGAGGAACCGGGCAGCGCCGACACCTTTTT
>NW_010117202.1:0-7427 GCF_000699245.1 Pterocles gutturalis
TCTATGATTCTATGATTCTATGACTTGTCTTTTTCAACAAACAAATGCCTCTGTTAATTTAATGGCAAAAACATGCTTCAAGAGCTAGCTGCCTTTTAGGGGGAGATTTTTATGATTCTGTATTGTGGACACAAAATACAGACATAATGTAGGTTATTTCAGCATCTGAGTATCCAATCTGCAGATCTATACTTTTTTTTCTTTTAAAATTCTAGGAGAAACATTGGCCGACCTAAAGACTTCCATGTGTTCCTTCCATTGCAGAAACCAAAAGTATGTTTCGAGTGACAAGAGCACTCTGTGCTTTGATGAGCTGTGTGCTGCTCTATAGTATACATAGAACTATCTTCAGATAACAGATCTGTTGCACTGACTAATCGTAATTTCATCACATGGAATAATGCCAGGTACTGGAGAGTTGCATTTGCATCTTTTTGGCATACAGAATAAAGAACAAATAGCTTATACTGAAGAACAAACCATTTCCTTAAACTCAGACCTTCTGTAATTTAAAAAGTGTTTTAAAACTGAGCGTGGAGACTTTTGTGCACCCACCCCCTGGCTGCAGCAATCATATTGGTAACTGAACTGTACAAAAGAGGGTCACTTCTACATACATAAATCTCAGGTTTGTATGTTGCCATACAGATAGCAGTTCAAAGCAGTACCTTGGAAAGGCTGATCCAAAATTTCATAGGTTTGCTTGTTCTCCACTTTGTAGAGAAGAAAGTCATAAAAGACACATAGTACACGTTAGCTCTTAAATATGTGGAAACCCATTTCACTGCTTCAGGAGAATTTTGTTCTTCTAAAGGAAGAAATGATGCATACCGAGTTAAAGGTCAGAAATTAGAAATTCTTTGTGACATGTAAATGTTAAAAAATTTAAAAAATCTGTGGATTTTGCATTGAAATTTCCAAAAGGTTTGTAAATGGCTCTTAGTCAGTACTTTGGCCAGGGACGCAGTCATTACCGCAAGGAACACAATGTAAGGGAACTGGTTGTTCAGGATCCCCAGAAGCCTAGCAGATGTCTAGTCAAGAAATCTGCCTCTGCCTAGTTCAGCTGTTCCGCATCGTCACTGTGGAGACACAAAGTGCCCTGTGTGTACTAAAGTCGGCATGCTTTGACTAAAGGGAACAGATGCCTCACCTGAAATGGAAAGCTGAGAGGCTTCTTAGCATCACAAATGTGTGGTGGCAATTACATGTTGACAATAATTCCCATTCCACATGTGGAAATTGTGATTCTACTTACCTCATTTTGGCCCTGAGCATTGGAGCACCATAAAAAAAAATAATAAAAAAAGCAGCATTTGTTAATCACATGTAACAATCTAAGATTAAGCATGCTGCTAGGCAAATGCCTCTGATACGTGTTCAACTGAATCTCTTCGGCATCTCCTCTCACTTCTGAAGTGCTGAGAAAGAGGCATGAACTAACTTGAAATACTAATATTTTCAGCTGCTGGAATGATAACCATACACACACTAACATTTGCTTAAGTGTTGTGATTTATGAGTTGCATCAGAGTAACTGACAGGCAAGAAAATGTCTACTCTATTTTTAGCACTTTCTGAATACTGTTGGAAGGACTCTGGATCGCTATTGATATTTATCTGTTTTGGGTTTGAATTTTTGGATTAGAAATTAAAACCAGGCATATTGGGAAAATTAATATATTCCTATCTGATGTGCAGATTTGCCAATTAGCTTACATAAACATTTTTGCTTGGGCGTTCTAGTTAAAATTCTTACACTGGAAAATGTCATTGCATTGGCATGTATTTCTGGGCCACTGAGAATGAAGTGGTCTTGAATCCATTTTCCAAGCTCTGAAGCATACATACTCTTACAAGCATTATAAATTTCATAGACCATAAGGCATTTCATTAGAAGGATCAGAAGCAGTATGTAAAATATCAGTCTCCTTCTTTGCTTAGGGCTGTGATTCATGGTTCTGATCACTTATAATTATACTATATTCTCCACCCCTGCCTGTTTTCTAGAATTTACTGTCTCTTACGAAAGACAGCAGAGTGGTAATGGGCCTGTTCCTCAATCACTGTAGTTCACAAACTGATGTATTAAGGTAAAACTGAAGTTGATGACAATTCTAGTTGGTCCATTAACTTGCAAACTGCAGCAACCCTCTGACACAGGGCAAACCACAGCTCAGTCCCACAGAGATTCTTATTTAGAGAATTAGAGCAAGAAAAAACAGTATTGCATTTTGGAAAAGTGGACTTTTGAACAAGGAACCACTTCAAATAATGAAAATAACATACTACAATATTTTACGTCTTGTTAGCACAATGTAGGATGACATCTGCAAAAGCTGTAAAAAGCTTCTTTATCCCCTGGCAAGCTATCTGCCATGAAATAGGGGTTCACATTTGACTAGACCAAGCAAAATTCATCTTTTCATTTCAGCCTAAATCTGAGCAGGAAGTTGAATAACAGAATTTTACCAGACAGTTTTCATAGAGGATTTGTGACTCTTAAAAATACAGGAACTTCCTCCTGTTCCTGTCTCTAAATACCAGCCATCACTTCCTAAAAAACATGACTGTATCAAAAAGCATGACTGTACAGCAATTGTTTATGTCAGAAGTTACCTATGTTAGCCATTTATCATTCATTGTTAAGTAGATAGCAGTATAGAATTATTAATACTCTTCAGTTATAAAATGGGATGCATCCCCAATCCTGAAGACAACAAAAAGCTTTTTGAATGGCTGTTTGAGAAGGGGGGCCAAAGTCAAGTCATAAAGCCTTTTAGGACTAACATGCATATTCTTGGTCTCCCTCAGTGATGAGGCATAGCCACAGAATGAAGGAAGTAGTGAAAATAGGCAACAGTTTCTGCCTGTAGGCAAGGCAGACCAGCATCTGCTGGAGAAAGACCATCTCATGGTCTATGACACACAGAAATATTGCTTGTGATTTTCTGTCTTTCAGTATGATTTTATGATAAATCTATATATGACAGGTGTGCTGTGGTGCAGGCTGTGAAAGATGAGATGCACTGTTAGAAGCTCATATGTACTGTAAGTGCAGAGGTTTGAATAAATGATTTGCATCAACCGTACTGATGTTACATCAAAAATTATTGCAGAGAGTAGGAAAATAATGTTTCTGAGCCTTTCAGCCCACCATGAGTGTGGGAAAATGGAAAATTTGCAGCTTTCCAATTAATAGCCTAATGATGTTTTTATGAAAGCAAATGAAAGTACAACTATGTGAAGTTAGTGGTTCCAGACTGATTATTCATGCTTTGTTCTGTAACCCTTCTAGATCTATTCCTACTTCCTCTCCCCACCCTTTTTTCCCCCCCTCCACTCCTCTTTCTCGCTTTTGAACATGAGATTCTTTTCAGATTTTTACTGTTCGTGGATTTGTGGGTTGCTTAGCCCATCCCTCAAGTACACAGGAACTGTTAACGGGTTTCCAGAAGTTCCATGTGGTGTACACTTGCTATCAGTTGAGATTCTTAACAACTTTTAGGAGAATGATTTATGACATCAGTCTAAACTATCCAGCACTTTTTTGGGGCTGTTAGCAGGCAGTGATGAAGCATGTCCTTTTCTGATCATAATATCAACTCTAAACCATTAAAGCATGCCAGACTGCAGGGCCATAAAGAGAACTACCTCTTAGTATTTCTTGGTGTGCTGTGCTACAGAATATCACCGCTCAGAAAAGAGCTAGTAAATACATATGAGGAAGATTATCTGGCTGTTTCTTGCTTTTTTAACTCCATGGGTCATGTTCCAAACATAATGCAGTAAACAAACCACGCTGACAGTTTTCTCTGTTTCTCAGTGATAAAATTAATGGCAAATCAGGCTCTGAATCATCAAGATGACAACAACAACATGATGTTACTTATCTGGTGGAAATCTGCACAGCTCCTTTGTCACTTCGTAGCAACTGTGGCACTGAATATAACAAATTTTGTGCGTTTGTGGGGAGTAGCCAACACAATAAAGGAATAAGCAGTAAAATAAGTAAAAGCCTGGCGATGTATTTCTGTCAGCTGTTAGGGACTAAAAAAATTTTTTTAGATAGCCAGTGTAGTTGTCCATTAATTCTGCCAGCTGAGCTCATTGTCTGCTACTTTGTAACTTCGTGAAAGCCCAAGTTGATTGAGCAGAAGTTGTGATCTGTTATAGTGAAAACTTCTTACATAAGCATAGGGTTTGATCTTTGTGCCACTAGTGATTGCTTTGCATCAATAAATCTATTTTTCTAAAACAGAAAAGATACAGAATATCATTTTAATTGGGTCCTAAATATACAATATTTGTAATTCTCACCACAGGAGGACTGTGCCATATGGGCTCTCTAACTACAGAGGCAGTTTTAGAGGCAAAAGGTCTACAGGCCAGTTTCAAAGTACTTTCCAGTCCTCATTTCGGTGTTCTTGTTTGGATGCTCACGACAAACAGTGCGTGCAGTTTTGCAGAAGAATGCAAGACAGAAGGAGGTGAGTATATTTTCTTAATATTGCAAACTGTCTACCTGATTTGACTATTTAATGGAGATCAATTAATCAAGTTGCACATATCAAGTGAAACCAATTAACAAATATATTGATTTTAAATCAAATTCTCATCTCCAGTTGGGGTGGGTTAACCCTGGCCAGCAGCCAAGCACTTATACAGCCACTTGTTCACTTCCCCCTTAAGTGGGATGGGGGAGTGAATAGGAAGAACAAAAGCAAAAAAAACTCATGTCACAATCAGGAGGGTTTAATAGGGATAGAGGCCAGACCCAGCACAGTACTGCTTTGAATTTTCTTGTTGCTGTTACTTTTTATGACGTGGTATTTTCAAAACAGCAGGTCTTCTGTCCAGTTAGGGGCATGGTTAATACTGCACTGTTTTAGAATGTTTTCTCAGCTCTAATGAAGAGTATGACATTGTCATTTTATGAATGACTCTACAAGGGTAATTGATGAGAACATAGTGACAAACTTGGAAAATCTCTTCCTCAGAAATCATGGCTCAATGAAAAAGACAGAGGAGAAAGAGCAACGCAGGGAAGAGGAACACACTTCCATTCAGTAGCACAGAGAGTTTGGAGGATTGTGAACAGTCAGGTATGCTACAGATGTTTAATGTTGAAAAGAAATATTAATTTTCCATAAGTTTTCTTTGTATTTGCAGAACTCTTTCTTTCAACTGAATATTATCCCTTCTTGATAAATAGGGGCAGAATTTGACTCAGGAGTTGTTTGTTTAGGTTTTTTAATTTATTTTTAAAAATAACCTTTAGTATACACAGAACTACCATGACCTTCCTCATGCTGATATATCTCCTTCAGAAGTTGGATTCTTTGGCTATAAGCCAATACATTTTCTGGCAATAGTGGCCCCCCCCCCCTTTTTTTTTTTTTTCAGGACACAGGCTGTTCCTGTCTATCATCTTTTTTGCTCATTTAGCACTGCAAGAACTTAAGCTACACGTCCCAGTGCAGTGCTTCAGTATAACTTAAATTGTCAAGGTAAAGAAACAGAACAAACTTTGTGGAAAAAGTATTTGGAGGGAAAAATAAATCTACTTTAGACGTCAGATATAAAGAGGTTACTGTGAGCTAGTAGCCAGTTTAAAAAAATTCCAGTTCTAAATCCAGCCTTAATACTATTGCTACATATGAAGTACAAAATGATGTCAGGATAAACAAATACTTGTAGTTCTGGGTAAAATGAAGCAGCCATTAGAACTCGAAAAGTCACACCATTACCCAAAATTGTTAGCTATGAATGGAAGCACTTGGATTAGAAGTCCTCATGCTCAATTTCTTGCTATGATTATTTGATCAGAGCTAATTAGGGAACTGGGTAGCATTTGCTCTGTGTACACATAATCAAGGAGATGAACCATAGTTCTATCAGATAATAGGGAGTTCCGAATAATTAAACAGTTTGGCTTGTTTATTTTCTTTTTCTTTTCTTTTTTTTTTTTTTTTTTTTTTTTTTGGTTTTAAGCTTTAATTTTTTTTTTCT
This sequence comes from Pterocles gutturalis, assembly GCF_000699245.1. NCBI lineage: Eukaryota > Metazoa > Chordata > Aves > Pterocliformes > Pteroclidae > Pterocles > Pterocles gutturalis. Next base: position 6,013 of record NW_010117202.1, read on the forward strand.
GAAACTCAGTGGTTTTTTTTTTTTTTTTTTTTTTTTTTTTTTTTTTTTTTTTTTTTTTTTTGGTTTAAAGCTGTAATGTTTATTTGCTGAAGCTCAGAAGCAAGAACTTAAACTACAATGCTCCCTTGAGATGGACAAACTTGATGCTTCAGTCTGATGCCAGTGGAGAATTCAGCAGTATGCAACACTTTCATTTCAATAATGCCACTCCGAGGGCATATGAACTTGTATTAAGAAGCTTTCTCCCGTGCTGCCTTCGCAAGAGTCTCAGTAAAGGATAATCTTTATCATGTAACCTGGCAGGGGATGTATCACGATTGAAGAAAAATTCAGATCCAAACTTCAGCAACACAAAGTTTCAGGAGACTTTTTTCTATGTGATTTTAAAAAGTACAATAGAAACCTACTGTTCCACTTCCTGCTTGCTGTGCCTGAAGAATCCATCCACAGCTTTAGGCAGGCAGGTGTAATGGGAGAATGTGATGAGTTAGAGAGAGATTGCCTATACATGAGTTCTCATTAAGAATAAACACATACAAAATACTTCTCTTGTTAATGTATGCAAGCCTGAATCATCATATTGTAACTTCGTGGCAGATGTTTAAATGACAGTTATCTATGCAGAATAAATATGAATGGCTAATATAAATATTATTATAAACTATAGCAAGTTAAGAGTATACATTGAATATTCAACAGATTACCTAATTTAGGCACAAATTATTCATGCACTTCGAAGTTCCATTCAAAAAAACCACCCCAGTAATTATTTAAGGATGCGTTGCAGCTGATGAACAGAACTCATCCCAAAGAATTTCCTAAAGATAAAAGGGTAGGACTGTGGAACTTCAGATGAAACTTCATGCAATCAGAGTAACTTACGGTACTAGACCATTCGCTATTCTAAGCCCCTACATACATTATCAGCCACAGTATATACATTCGTCTTTGCTAGTATTATAAATCACATTTTTATCTCTTCATTGAAACATCATCACTGAATAACTTGGAAACTTGGCAATAAGGATTCCATCCAACCCTGGACATTTTTCAATGTAAATGATTTCTTCAGAAATTATGGACTTTTTTTTGATGGGAGGATGCAAGAGTAAGCTAGGAAAAAGAGAGTAACTTTTGCAAATCCTGTTCTATGTTATTTAAAAAGAGAGGAAATCCTTTACTTGTTACAGATATTTTTTTGGTTTGACTGACTCACACAGACTTTCCCCAGGGCGCATAGGTTAAACTATAACCTGATGACATTAAGTTATATTTTATTAGAAGAAAGATGGGGACCAAAAGAAAAATGAAAAGAAATTAACAGTAAAAATGGTTATATAGGCTTAAAACGGTGGTAATAGACTTTGTCTGAAAAAAGAAAGGGAGGTCTTTGCCAAAATATATATATTTTATAT
>NW_010117203.1:0-359 GCF_000699245.1 Pterocles gutturalis
TCTCATTCCTGCCCTGCCCATCCCATTCCTGCCCTGCTCATCCCATTCCTGCCCCCCTCATCCCATTCCTGCCCTGCTCATCCCGTTCCTGCCCCCCTCATCTCATTCCTGCCCCCCTCATCCCGTTCCTGCCCCCCTCATCCCGTTCCTGCCCTGCTCATCCCGTTCCTGCCCCACTCTGCTCGTTACCAGCACCCCCAGCGCCCATCACTGCCCACCCCGAACGCGCCGCAACAACTGTTTGCCGTCGGCTTTTGATTCCATTCCTTTTTATCTTTACATTTCAACATCATTACAAATCCGGGCGCTGTTCAAATGACATCAATTATTCAATTTCTGCCGACGGGAGGGGGACGGGA
>NW_010117203.1:405-711 GCF_000699245.1 Pterocles gutturalis
TTCACGGCTCCCGTGGGACCCGCTGGAGCCCTGTTACCCTGCGCTTTGGGCTTCTGCAGAACCACTGAATTGCTCCAGAACCGCTTCCAAGTTCATTTCTTGAGACAATTCGCGGTGGGAATGGTTTGAATAAACTTTCTGTTGAATCCAAAGGCAATTTTTCCATCTCAGCACCCAGCATCCTTCTGCTTTGGCTGCTCTGACAGTGGGACAGAGCAATGCCCAGCACCCCTGGGCAGGATCCGGCCCCATCGTGGGCGATGCTCCGCGTGCCGCCGCCTCCGGAGCTTCCCCATCGCTTCCAGT
>NW_010117204.1:0-19196 GCF_000699245.1 Pterocles gutturalis
ACATAGAGCCATTGACCACCACCCTCTGAGTCATTTGTATTAGCAACTGTAGACCAGCTTGAACTATAACCTCCCACATCTCAAGTGAACATCTTTGTGCAAAACAGAGCAAAAGCCTGATTCAAGTTAAGTAAAACAGGGATTGCTACAGTTGTGTATCTCCAGGGGTTGTTCTGTCCTCAGAAGAGACAAGGAAAGAAACATATTTTAACATTTAAATCATGATACAGAATCAACTGCCTACCAATGGAAAGTCACTGAGTCAGAACAAAGGGAAAGAAACAGCTCTATCTTCTTCCAGCACTACAAAGAACTCAATGACATGAAATAAGACATAGGCACCCTTACACCTCTTTTAGCCTCCCTGCCAAGATGAGAAAAGCACTTTAGTCTCTAAGCCTTGTGAGGAAACACAAACACATTTGAAACCCGCAAGACTGTGTTTCACATGACTGTTATGAGAGCCCCTCTAAGTCTGCATCTTCACAGCTCTGTTTCTACTGCCTTGCCTTAGGCCTCATTCTCAATGTTGCCTACATCACAAAGCCTCCTAGTAAAATCACAGTTCCTTTCCTGGGTAGGTGGGGTTTCCTTCCAACAGAGAAAAAAATAACTGTAAGTGGGAGTAAACAGGGAGAGAGGAGCAAAAGGGACTACAGAGAAGTTCCAGATCATGGCTCAACCTCTCATAGCCCAGCCTGCCCCAACTGTTCAAAATTCTACCTCAGACAGAATTTACTTCAGGAACAAAGAGCAACAACAGAAAACTACGGAGCATTTATGTCTAAGGTTCCCATTTGTCTTCCCTTAAATTCAATGAGGAGAAAAATATTTTGCTGGAAACCTTTCTAATTAAATTCCATTCTGGCTTATCTGGGCTGTACTTGACACTATCAGTTTTCCCTTCTCTCGCTATCTGTTTTCAGGAAAGTTTTGGCAGTTTACCAAAATCATAGTATATAAAAAAGCAAATATTTTAAAATGTGTATCCTTTTTTACAGCCAAAATGTGGCATAACAGCAATGATGGCAGCTGCTACCAGCATTACTATTGTAACGGGAGTGCATGAGGAAGCTAAAAGAGAAGGGATCCTGTCTTGACAGGAACCTCATGACCAACCCGAATCCCTAATGTCAAGAAACAAATGAGACAGGGACGGGGGTGAGGTGGATTTTTTGGGACATTAGACTAAACTAGGTTCCCTCTGCAACTGGGACTTGGCACCTGCAGTCCAACCTCCCTCTTCACTACCAGATTACTCTACTGTCATCTGAACAATGTGAAGTCCTGTAGCTCAAGTGGCAACAGATCATGCCGAGTCTTGAAAGCTTGACTTTAAGGTGTTTTGCAGAGGTGTGGTAAATGTTGCATTTATCATTGTATGGGTTTTGGTTGTCTTTTATTTTCCTATAACTTACAATATTCTGTGAAGACAATACAAAAAATCACCAGAAAAACAAAGTCACAAGGTTGAAAGAACAGTCTTCATTTTTGAAAAGTTTTGAATTACAGAGTTGAACTGAATTTATCAAAGCAATCCCAATTTGATCCCCTTATGATTTGACATTAGTAAAGGATATAATTTTAAATTAAATTACTAGTTTGTGGTTTGTTTTTTTTTTATTTATTTAACATTCTGAATGCACAAACTGGAAGGATTTGTGCTTTTCCTAAGCAATCTTAAATATAATACTTAATCTTTTTCATCTGAATGATACTTGCTGACGAACATAATGTGAATAACAAAGCATATCACCATTAAATTTGTTATTGTCATTTGCAATATGTCTTCTACAGTGTAATGTTTTTATTATTATTTCTCTTTCACCTAATCCTAACTTGCTGGATGTCCTAGAGCCAAGGGAAAAAAAAAAAAAAAAAAGAAAAAAAAAAGGTTTACTATGTGCCTATCAGTCTTCTAAACATATGCAATGGTGTAATAGCTTTCCCTTTGTTCCTCTCCTGTTTTTGAATATTTTCTTCTCTTTTGAAACTAATGTCTCCCTATCTATACTTATGTATACCCACTTATATACTCTTATTGTAGCAAAATAATTCACAGGTTACTTAAACAAATCTTAGACAAGTAACTACTGAGGCAAGAATTTAGTAAAGAACACTATGTGCCTTCCTTGCAATGGATGACTTGAGGCTGTCTTCAAACCATATACAACAGGTGAGATGTGGCCCTAAATCCTTTTGATGTTTGACATATTCAAAAGATATTTGTGCAATAGATGTATTTTATTTAATGGTTCTACTAAGAAATAAGTGAAATACAGAAAGTAAAGTTCATTAATTGTAACTTAATAATTCATTATTATTTTACTGTGTTAAATGAACCATGTAGTAAATGTTAGATAAAGGTTAAGACTGATGATAGATTCCCGCAACACCCACAAGAGAAGCATGAGCCCCTGACATTGGATTATCTCAATACTCGGATAATCAACCACTCCATGTACTGAATCTATTAGATTTAGAATTTTCCAAAATTAGCACCAGCGAGTGTAGAATAATTAATTGAACAAGCCAATAACAAACACAGTAATAATAAAAGCCCTTAAATTTCCCTAGGACCAAGAATCAATATGTTGATAAATTTATTTAAACTCCATTGCATGAACTAAGTTGCCTAAACTGTTTCGAGTGTCTTGGAATATTTGCTGAAGATTCTAAAGCTTCCCAAAAGTCTAATAAATGCTCTCTTGTTTCCCATCAGAGTGAGAAATGAAAAGATTTCTCTCACTGTAGGGCTATATATAAAGTCATTGTTCTGTATTTAGAACATTCCATTTTCAGCTGGACCTTGCTTGTTCAAGGCTGTCAGTCATCTTTCGATCTCCTGCCTGCAATAGCAATAGGTTTTATCATATGTGGTTGATTGCAGGTCATAACAAAAACAAATTTATGATTGTCATGAGTCCAATATCTCCACTCTCTTTCAGCTTATCTAGTTGAGAAACCAATTGCTTTTCGCTGCCCTGCTGTTACTTGGAAGAACAGAGATATTCAGGAGTGAATGAATTATGAATATGCTGACCTTTTAGTATTTCAGTTCACAAAATCAAAGAAAGGGTATAGTAGCTTTGCGCAGAAACTAAGAGATTGATCCAGAGCCTTCTGAAGTGAATAGAAGTCCTCATGAGATCAGTAGACTGCAGAAATCAGTCCAAGTATCCGTGTCTCATATTTGCTGTCTCATACTTGGCTGCAGATTACTGGACACATCATTTTGGGAGAAAATTCTGACAAGAAATGGGTAACTATACTCAGTGGTAGGTGCTACTGGAAAATTATAAATCACACCTAAGAGCATGAGTATGACAGCAGTAACTGTCACAAGGTCTCAAGTACAGCATTAAAGAGAAACATATTTAAGAAGTCTCCTGCACAAAAACAAAACTGCTGCCACTTTGCAATCCCCAAGACAATTTTTTCCTCAAAAAGCTGTAAGAACCCTGAGTTATACAGAGATTCTAACAAAGATATTCTGCATGCAAGTAAGCATTTGAAGTTTTCACAAATACATAAGATCTTCCACTAATACATAATCTATATCACAAACACATAAAAGCACTGCAGTTTGCAGTTATTTTTCATTCATTTTTTCTATTAACATATCTAAGATGCAATTGAGACTCATAGATGGACAAGTGATAAATGCTTTTGCTGTAGTCATCAGCTGGTTTTAGTTAAAAAATAATTATTAAATACCCTCATTAAACAATAGGACAGCATGGCAAAAGCTTGGTGTTGTTACTGTTTTTTAACAGAGGTCTTAACATTACATTATTTTCGGAAAGGCCTTGAATTTTTTTTTATTGATATTCTCAGAAGTTGACACTGAACTTAAGATACTGGAAAAAACAGATCATATTCTTTTGAAATTAGATTCTTGTTGTGTAATCCGTTCCAAACAAGTAAACAGAAATTGTCACTATCTGATTATCTATGCAGAAAGAAACGCTACTGTTTCAGTCAAGAAGCCTTCCAGAATGTACGCCTGCACAAAAACAAACCTCCCTAGCTGGTATTCAAGAGACAGATGTTCACAGTAAATAAGCCACTACAGATGGTATTTTTTCTTTTTTAGAATTTGAGTTTGCATTTGTTTCATTTTTTTTTAAGTTGCTAATTTAAAAAAAAAAAAAAGCTATTCATAAAACTATTCAAGATTATCAAGTGGATACATCTTTTTTCTGGCAACAAAAATCAACAAATATTTAAAAGAGATGAAGAATACATGTGCAGACACATGTACATATACATATGCATCTTTTTTTATTAGAATTTTTTTTTATTTGAGAAGTAATTTTTTAACATGAGTTTCAATTTAACATATCTAATCCTTTAGCCCTTTTCATGTGAGAAATATTAACTGTTCCTAATTAATTGAGAGACCTGTGCTTCAGCAACAGTGGTTGTTATTAGCTATTCCCTTGATTGGTACCCTTTGGTAAAATTTTTAAATAAAATTGAAATATTTGTTATTAATTGGAGTTATATAACATGCTCAACAACGTTTATAAATAATGAAACTAGTCTTCTGCTTCCAAATTTTCACATTGCAATTCATAATGCCAAAAAGGTTTGGGGTTTTATTGCTGCTTTTGGAAGTTTAAATCTTATGTCTTGAGTTAAAGACATTTAGGCAGGCAACTCCTTCTGAAAGATGTAGGAAATTTCCAGTGATTATTGTGAACTTATCCTTCTAAATGTGTTCCACACTGCACTTTGCCAACCCTAAAAAAATCAGCCATCTCCACTGTTTTCTGCTTAGCAAAACTCACAAAGGAGTAAGAGATGGCAGCCTGAGTCCTTAAACCTCAGTCACTGTAAAACATATCCACTATAATTACTTCCAATAGGTGCTATGCCTACTATGATTTTTTTCACCCCTTTCAAATTCAGAATAATTGAAAACTCTATGAAACACCTCCACACATTTTTTTTTCAAGATTGTGTCTCACACAGAATGTACCTGTAGATAACCAGCATATAAATTTTCTTTTATCCATAATGATCTGCATTCATCACAATTGAGTAGCTTCTATTTTTCACATACGACTGAAAGCACTGAATGACAATGCTGGATGGAAGAATGAAGTTTCTTGACACCAATAACCCACAACAAACTGTGAAAAACCTAGCATGCAAAAGTTTAAAAAAGACAATAATCTGATCATTCAGGCCTCTGATATGTGCACTATAACCTCAAATTAAGGCTAGAGACTAGAGTATCAATGACATTCAAGCATATCAGACATCCAACAATCCCACAATTTCATAAAGAAAATGTGTTTGAAAATTACACAAATGGTCAAACATCAAGAGCTGTATTGCCATGAAAAGAGCATTGTTAAAAGGAGACCCATAACTTTATATAACAGAAATAGTGATAAAGCACAACTTTAGAGGACCATTGATCCAGAAATAACACACCACCTTAGAAAAGGAAAGCCAACAACAGATGTCTGTAGAACAACATAAGCTGACAAAGATCACATTTACATTAATTGATCAGATTTTACCTTATCAAATTAATTCATTACTTACAAACACTAGTCCCAAATGCTCAATCTTATTCAAAAGATGATCTTAAAAAAGGTAAACTGTGTCTCGAAGTTCTTATTTCTTCTCAGAAATTGCAATGAGAGCCCAGAGTAACTAGTCTGAACACAGCTGTCTACAGCTTGAAAGCAGACCTCCATGGTATGCAAGATGAACTATCCCACAGAGGACTCAAGCAAGGTCTTTCCTTAAAAACTTTAGAAAAATCTTACCAATCATCTGCATATACTTTTAATGATCGTACTAGACAGTTAATCTGGTCAGCACCTGGTAGAATATAGACTGAAGCAAGAGTAACAAATGTTAAGTTAGTTAAAACCAAAACCCACTACATTTCCAAGAGATTCAGAATTATGGTACTGGTTTTCAGTGGCATCTGTGCTAAACTAGTAGTATAAAGCCTGATTTAGAAAGTAAAGGGCACTGGCAGACAGACAGAGCTCTCACTGATCTGACAGAGAGATCTTTGAGAGAGGGATGCTCATTCACTGGTAAGGAAATCACTGAAACCCAGAGGCTGTTAGTGTCTCACACCAAAGTCATCTTCACCAGGTGTAGGAAAAAAAAAAAAAAAAAAAAAGTCAGCATGAAATTTTTGTCATACAGCTCAGCACATGTGAGAATGAATTGATTATCTAAAATGTGTGGACCTGAAAACACAATACATTCCTTCCTAGCTCTCCTAGTGTGTGCAATATATTTAATAGGTATTTGATAAAAATGTTTAAACACAGTCTTAATGAACACATATACAGTTCACCGTAAGAAACAGTAGCAGCCCTGCAAGGATCTTTCATCAACCAGTGATAAGTGACTGAGGCGTATGGCAAAAATGAAGGAGAGGGGCTGTTGGTTTTTTGGGGGGTTGGTTCTGTTTTTTTGGGGTGGTGGTGATGGTGGGGTTTTCACAGTTCTTATATTAGAACAGTCCAGAATCTGCACAGTCACAATTTCTCAGCTTCTTCTGTTTGCATCAGCCAACCTCTAAGAATAATTAGACTTAGACATCCAGCCACTGGTCATCTGATCTCATGATCTAAAAATTGCTGCTTGGACTATTAAGAAACTTTTTCATTCCTTCAATGCACAGCTTTTTCAGGAAAGAAAACTGCAGCTAGGCTTAAAGATGTGATGAAAAATACCTGCCACTTGGGATTAGCTTGGAAGACTGAATCAGTTGTTATCAAACTCAAGAAATTCTGTGGGCATTGCTGTTTGCCACTACAAAAGCCAAGAACATCAAGGATAACTCTGTACTCCTTGTCACGGCACCTCAGCTTCTAATGAATTTAGCCATCTGATCCTGCAACATCATTCCTCAAAGTACAGCCTTCTGAATGTGGCATTTCTGGGAACAGCACCAAGATATGACAGCGATCACTGTATGTGTTGTTAATGCCTGTGGCTAGATTTTGTATTTTGAAGTACCTTGACGCATTGTGTAATGTGGATATTGGGCAATTTCTGTGGTGATTTACAAAGTCATAGCGCATCTAAATGTACAGTGGTAATTATTGTTTGATAAATGCTGTAGTCTCAAGAGGAGAGGTCACCCTTCCTTCCAAAGGATACATTATTAAATAGTAGAAGTTACCAGGGAATGCAAAGTCACCTCATACTTTGCAATAGTGTACAAACAGGTACTGGTTCTAGTTACACGGATATAGCAAAACATCAGATAAAGTCATTTTTTTTTGTCTTAAAAGATCACTAAATAGTTTAAAAATAAAGGTGTTACACTGATATTATGCCTTTGCTTAGAGCAAGCTAAACAAACAAAAAGACCCTTGGAATTATCTCTACTGTCCCTTTTTGAGGAAAAAGGCAATATTCAAGAGAATGTTCTAAGCTATGTCTACATGACGCTAATTTTCATATCTTATTTTAAGCTTAAGTGATCTAACGGGAATTTTTGATCTTGAATGCTGTTGAGGCGTGTTTTCCCTCGAGTATGCTAGTACTTCAGCACTAGTAATGCTGGAGGGGTTCAAGTCCAGGTTGGTTGAGGCTTTGAGCAACCTAGTCTAGTTGAAGGTGTCCCTGCCCACGGCAGGGGGGATTGGAACTAGATGATCTTTAAGGTCCCTTCCAACCCAAACCATTCTATGGTTCTACGATTCTATGATTCTATGAATGCCAGTGGTCTGCAATTCACGGCTCTGTAAGCTTTTCCCTAAGCCATTGAGGCAGTGTTTTCTGGAGCCTTCATAGCAGTATTTTTCTTTTTCCCTTGACGTTCTCAAACACTAGGTGTTGTGTTATTATTCTCAAAGTCTTGCAACTGCAAATCCCAACAGTTTTGCTACAGTAGGCACTTGTGGAAACAACCATCACTACAGTGATAATGGTCCCTCTTTTACCCACCCACCGTCCTACACCAGCTTTCCTTACCTTTTGTTTTGCAGACTTTAGTTACTAATTGAGAAAACCAAAATATAGTGCACAGTAAGACAGATAATAGCCATTTAAATACTCAGTAAATTGTATCCAATAATAAATGCTAATAACCAATGTGCAGCACTTGAACCTAAAAATTGCCGTACTCCAATCAGCACTAACAGCAACAGAATTTTCACATGGTCTTGAGTATACAGTGCAAAGGGAGAAGCATGGCAAAATAAATCATCAGCCTTGTCATTTGATTGTTTCCACCTGCTGCATCAGAGAAAAAAAACAGAGAAAGGTCCTCATCACCGTCACTGCTTTTCCTGGACTGCCACTGGGGAGAGTCTGTCCTTTTCTTTCCTCTCTCCCATTTCATGTCCATTTTTCTTGTATTTTCTGCCAAAATAACATCCATCACTAGACCACATTAATAAAGCTCTGTGTACGTAAGCCTGTCCCAATACCCTTTGTGTAACAATACTCATGAAAATCAAGAATGAGAATTCTTTCCTATGTCTCTAGACTACAAGCCCAGGAAAAAGAAAAGAGCCAAAGTTAATTTACTAGCATCAAAATCATGGTGGGTAGGCTGGGGTGACTCCTGGCATGACTTTACTTACATCCAGATCAGAGAACACATAAGCATTTCCCAGTCTGAGTGTTGGAGCTATATCCTGATTCTGTAATTGAGCAAGGCTCACATTCTCACCTTCTCCTCTCCTTCCCAAAGTGGCCATATTGTGCATTTCTGAAGCAGGACTGAGTGGTGTTAGAAGGTTGGGGTTTTCTTAGTCTAGATACCTGAAAACCATTTTCCCTGCTACAGAACATAAGCAAAATCAAAACTAAAACAAACAATAAGAAATTCATTCCTTTGCTCTACTCTCCCCCCCAAAAGAAGTCTATTCTCAAAAATATATGAAAAAGTCTGTAAAGCATGTAGCAGTCTAGACAAAGTCTGGATTCTTTATCTTTTTCTAATCTACTCTTCGTTTTTTTGGTGGAAAAAAATGCTTATATTTTTGCAAATAAATACAAAATATTGTTCTACAAAACGACTTTTTCAGCCAACCTTTTTATCAATCTTCTCTAGAAAACTACTTCTGGGCTGAGATATCTCCTCACACAAAATTCAGGGCTTATTTATTCATAGAAAGTATGTACTATAAATAATCAATCCTGGTGCATGTCAGAGCAGAAAAAAAAAAAAAAGTTGGGATAAAGTAATAAAGGAGACTGTAGTGGATTTTTTTTCCTCCTCCATTTCATTTTTCAACCTCCTGTACATGTAATTCTACCTGTCTGAATACAAAATCTGAGCACATACTGAAAGTTAGCACGGATCCAGAATTTAAAACATTTCCACCTGACTTTAAATTCTGATAAAACAATATCCTCCTGTTTAACAAGAATCATCTAAAGAGTACAAATAAATTCAAAAGATCATTTTATCTCTAAAATAATTTGCTTAAGTTCTAAGCCTATTTACACATAGTAAAAGTGTGTCGTGTTTCACCACCTCCTGTCATTCATCTCTATCCTTGTCTTAACTTTTCAGAGTCACAGTGTCAAGAAGGTTAATGCAGTTACATGAATTTGTGATGGATCATTTCACTCACATTCACTAGGACAAACGTATATGTCTGTCTGGTAAACAATTTACTCCACAGAGAAAAAGTTCCTCTTAGCTGAAAAGGCACCCCTGCCAAATTAATACATTAAATTATGAGACGTTAGCTGCAAAAGCAGGAGAAAAATCCTGGAACCTGACTATCTTTTCTTAAGCACTAAATTAATACTTCCAGACACTTAAATATTAGGCACAGTGCCAATGGAGACAATGGTATAAACCAAAGTAAAAACAGTGTTAATGAGATCTTAGTCATGCTTGTAATCTTTTAAATACACAGCTCACAGCAAGTGAAGAAAAATGGCTCTTAAAAGTGATGATTTATGCATTGTGTCCATTTATGTGTATAGGGGAAGCGTGTTTATTAAAGACATAAAAGGTAGGCTATGTACTCTGCAAGTACAAAAAAATAATTTCTTCCGGCTGTTTTATATCTCACCAGAGATCTACTATTTTAAAAGATGACATTTTGGGCTGGGCAGAGATACATCAATTCTATTTTTTTTAAAAAGTGATCGAAGAAAAAATTTGTAACTATGCAATATAACTTAGATGTGAGGTAATAGTACAACAGCCCCTGCACAGACTCTTCATTAACATCATTAACATCTTTGAGTGATATATACGAGTAGGATGAAGATACATTTTACTATAATTTCTCCCTCTCCCCATGTATGACAGAACAATCAAAACCCACATAGTTTGCTAAGCCTAACTTTATATAATCTCAGGTTAATTTATCTGTATTCTACATGCACTAATTTCTCTCAGGAACTGCAGCTTAATAGTAAAATTTGCCATACTGGGAAAAAAAACCCCAAACAACAAAACCAAAAAAAAACAAAAAAGAAAAAAAAATATGTATTTGAAATGAAACAGAAAAGATTATTTATTACAGTTGTCAGGAAAAATGAGATAAAAACAAACAAATAAACAATCCTAAAAATAAATATGTTCAGTGATGACTGAATCACATTAAAAAGTAATGGTGATATTTCAATAAGTGCTTTATTTGGACAAAAACACTTTAAAAGATTACTCAGAAGAAAATAGAGTCAATTATTTCAAAGAGTGAAATCTAGATCACTACAGAAGGATGATGATATTAAGAATCATATTTTTACCCTCATCCACATAGTGAACTTACTTCTAATATATTGCACCCCCTCAGACTAAACCAAACTCTCATGACCAAACGCATCACCTCCTCCTGTAAGTCTGCCTTAACTTGTATCCCACTATTATAAACTCTCCAGAATCCAGTATCTGAACTGTCATTTCTCTTACTAGTCTAGTCTCTATGCTTTAGTGTGTCTACTGTCCCCATGTGTCATCCCTGCATTCCTATCCTTTTCTTACATTCTCATATTGTTTCTTTAGTGAACATCCTGTATTTGTTTTGAGACTCTACCCCAACTTCAACTGACTTCTAACCTCATCCCACTCACTTTTCTCCATTAATATTCTTTTTCTGTGAAAGTTAATCTTGCTAATCCTTCTTTGAAACTGTCAATCTGTCTGCAACTCATTACCTGTTTACAGTCTCTGACTGGTATGGGCATCTTGAGATAAGAGGCAAGAGAATGAAAACACTGCACCAAGTTAGGGATGATGAATAAGAGAAGGAGAGCTTGGGTCATTTAAGATGCATCCTCATCTTGAACAGTGGAAAAGGTAAGAACTGGAATATGCAGTCTCCTCATCTTAGACAAAATTATGCTCAGTGCTTAGCTTACAGGCCTTAAGAGGCAGAAGTGGTGTTACAAATGCTGTAACTGCTGTTAAGAAACCCATGAATTTTCTTCCAAAATGGAACCGGACCATCTTTCCATCATCCTTATTGACACCTCTGTCTCCAGACAGTTATGTTCTCCAACTTTACAAGCTTTGGTTCCTCTTGAATAAACCAGCTCTAACCGGTTTCAGAAAGCAGGGGAGTATCAAGCTGAACCAAATGGCCACCCTCCAGGGGCAAAAAAATAAAATCTACCACAGAAGGATGTTTCTGTCAAGTGTTATGGTCCAGTGATCATTTACTCATATACCAAATGCAAGATTTACTTAGCTTTCCATTCTTATCTGGCTAATAGCTAAGATAATTCAACAAGCTACCACTATTACAACTGCTCTCATCTGTCCTATCTACAGCATTGATAATATAACGTTTATATTGCTAATATAATTTCTACTGACAGAACAAGAAATCCTTCAAGAAAAGGCAAATTCAGCATAACAGAACAGCTAATGCAAATAAACCAAGAGATAATGGGGCTTTTGCTTTAGCTATTGAAGCCATCGTCATCATATTGACCAGTATTACATCTTTAATAAGTCATGAATGGAAAAAAGCACTTCATAGGATCTGGGATGCTAAGGCAAATGACAAAGTCACAGGAAAAGAAACAAACAGACAGACAGACAAATGAACAAAAAAAAACACCTTTCAGGAAAGGCAGAAATATGAAAGATCCTAAATAAATGTTCTCATTTCTGTTTTCTGAAGCCAAAAGTCTTGGACAAGATAGATTTGTGCAGGAGGACAGTTCAGTAGAACATCTTATTTCCAGAGCAAACAGGGAAAGGAAAATACAGACTAAAATTTCCAAGGATAATTATTTATTTGCTACACTATAACGCAAATGAAGATGGGCCAGCTCTTCTAGTGGGGAACTACTTTTGCTTGTGCTTTCATGCCACTCCATGACCATCATAACTCAATCTAAGATAATGGTACATGCTAACTGTACCATTAAACCACTGCATTTCAGTAACATCTCACTTCTGCACCAGAGCAGGGCAGACAGATCAATGCAGCATGCCTTTCACAGTCCAGCAGTATGAAAATCTTACCAACCCTTCTAATTTACTCTGTTCTTTAAATATGTGTCAGTTGCCCTGCATTATCAAATTCCTAAAACATTGTATTTGAAACATTATCTATATGTAAAGATTACATCACACCAATATAAACATTTATCTTCAAAACCTGTAATTCAAACAGTTCAGCTACAAGATCTTGAGAAAAAGAAAGACCTAACAAATGCTAGATTAAACAAACTAATGTATTTTCTTAATAACTGTTAACCTGTTCAGATTGAAGCAATAAGTCCACCTATCCTTCACTATAACTTGTGCACCTGAACTAAAGCAAAGTGTTACCCCAATGAGCATGAAATGAATACGCTAGCTCTTCCCTAAGGAGATCTCCTCCAGCTGCAAGATTAATTTCCAGTTATGTCAATTGCTATTATTTAATCTGTCAAAACCAGTGGATCTGCATCATCTGTCCTCCAATTCACCACCTGCACACTGGAAACTATACACATGGAACATTTCTAATTTGGGCAGCAGACCTGCTGCTGTCTGTGTTAATAAAAATTCACAGCTGTGAGCACCACAGCTCATCTGTCCAGCTGTGCGTAATTTGCAGAAAGTTCTACTTCCCCTCACGCCATTGTGTACAGATAACTTATCTCTGCTTTCATGTAGATGATGTAAAATGTGGTGGGCAGACATTATAATAATAACATTAGTGATAGAGATATCTTTGGTTTGGGAGACTCCACCCAACAAATCAGTGACTGTGTACCTGACTGAGAAGCAACACTTTGATGAATGTTGCCTTGAAGTACTGCATTGGACCTTCAACTCTGAAGTGTGGGTGAGGGGAACATCTCATACAGCAATAACTCACTAGCTGCTTCCTCTGGTTGTTGCTTGATTTTTTCTTTATTTGCCGGAGACATCCCAGGAAATACAGATACAGTCCTATTAGTTTACAAACTCCAGAGAGTTTTGGTAATGGCAGGTGTACCAAAGATTCACATGGGCTTCACCTCTTCTTCCACAATTCCTCTGGAATCTACAAGAGGATTTTTGCTCTTTTTTGTCGTAATAGCCTATAAAATAATATTGAAATCCATGATCTAAAAACAGTACCACTGAACATCCAGGGAGAAAACAGCTAGTTCGGAGATAAGGCAAAAACTGTCTTTTCAGCACAACCACAGCTAATGAGATGACTGCATGGAAAGGTGTACAAACTGGATGTGTGTACTCCCATCAGTTTGGTTACTAACATGTACCAAGCTTCTGTTGAAAAGTAGATCCAATAAACTTCAAGCAGAAATCAAAGACAGTAACAAGTTTGTACAAACATCTGCCTTTATAAACACAGTCACCAACAGAACATGAGTTGAGACAGTATGTGCTCCTACATCATCTAGGATACTTTTCTATTGTGCATAATCATCCACACCTATAACAAGCTCTTCAAGGAGGGGAAGGAGATGCATTACTTTTAGAGCCTACTGCTTTTACTTTTCGAAGGTTTGAAGGCAATTTCGTTAGCAGAACTTAACACGAATTTGGCAAACAACTTTTAAGCTGTATGACATTGCCAGTTCCATGCAAATACTCCATATAATTCTATCCAAATGCTACTTGTTCATATGACCTGACCAAAAGCCTTTGGAAACTAATAGGAATCTTTAAACTGAATCCAACAAGACCTGGTCCCATGACACTGATCTGTCAACGGTCTGCTAATTTCAGTCCTATTACACAAGTCTCTTAATATTTATAGTTTATGTTACATCCAATGAGAAAATGAGTAAAAAATTATTGTATGCGAGACAGCATATGGTTTATATCTCATATAATCCCATATGAATAATATATTAACTTTGTTTATTTGAAAAGACAGACCTGGAAATCTTCCACAGCAGATCAGAAAAGGTAGCATCATATCTGAAAGCATAAATATATTCCCTGTATAATTTTCAGGTAATTTGCAACATCTTCTGTATATGCCCAAGTGCTCAAAAGAGATATTTCATGGATAAGTGACAGAGATTGGTGGAGTAAAGTAAGCACAGTAGTAGAGAGAAAGCAAAAAAATGTTTTATGTATTTTCACAAAAAGAATTTTCACATGTAGAACTGTAATATTGATAAATTTTGAGTAATTCATGGCTCTTAATAAAAGGGTTCTGCGTAGTGTCTGCAAACAACTATTTAACAGATGAAAAACTGACTGGCACATCTACTTTGCAAGCTTAAGATTTATGGAAACCTTAAAAATTAAGTCTAAAATCACAACTACAAAAGTCAGCATGAAATTAAGATATAGAAATAGACACAAAGAATCTGGTTCCTTTCCAAACTCTTTATTTCAAAATGAGGCTAACAGCTTTGTCCTTGTTATATTACATTTGGATGGATAGGATGTAGGGCTTTTATATATCAGAAGTCAAAAGTTTGATACGTAATGTAGTATTCATTTATTGGAATAGAACAAATAGGTATTCGGAGCTGATTACTGCATAGGCTGTTTTGGAATAAAAAAAAACACCAAACAGAAGAGTTATTGAAGATCATCCACTTGCTTTCCACCAGAGTTCAAAAGCATAAAAGAAATCCTGTTACAGAAAATATAACTAATTCATTTGAGCCCACTCCATAGTATTTCTAAACAGTTTTTTTGAATGAAGACTTGTTGCCATTAAACCGACTTTTTTTCACTAAGGGTCCAAATGGATTTTAAAGCACAAGGAAGCTTGACTGCCAAACCAGAGATGCCTGGCAACAATATCACAAGATCACCACATGATGGCACTGATCAACATGGCTGGTCACTCTTACTTGGAAAGACCATTTACTTGACAGCAACACTAGGGAACATGGACTCAAGAGTTTGAAAACCTGTTCCTTCCAGGTCTGTACTGGTCCTGTAACTAACCCAGACACTACATCAATAGGCATTTTCCAAAGTCATCAAGCCATTTGCCCCCTTCAAGCCACACTTTGGTACAGACATCCTACTCCTGATTGTCCTCTTCCATTTCTGGTCATACTAGACCTCTCCTAGATGACAGTGACTACCTCCACTTGGAGAACAAAGGGAAGGTCTTACCTCAGGGCTCATCTGCACTGAGAAGCAGTAGGCTATCTATTTTTGTCTATTGCATTCAATAGATGCAAATCTGAAAGATACCGTTGGATGGAAGTTTGCTACCATCAAATCATGCCACTACTACATCATCTGTCATCTCTTATGGTGAAATATTGAACTGGCTTAGTCCCAATGATTTGTGTAACTAAATCCCAAAATTATTATTTTTATTTATTTAAAAATAAATTCACATGCAAGTAAATAAAAATTATCTAATTCATTCTAAATATGAAATCATAACAGCCACTGCAGAATTAGCTATAATTGACTGCTGGCTAATCTAGGAAGAAAACCAAACATTTCATTCTACAAATCTCCTATATAGTTACATTATTATGAAATTATTACATTCTATCTAATAAAAGAATCATTCTTTAGTATGATTCTGTCTCAATCTGTGCAATATTTAAAAATTGTCCCTCTACAAGCAAGAAAAAATAATTCTTTTAAAGGAAGTTATTTGAATAACATTAATTTATGACAGCTATGTACTCCTCTAGTTTTCAGTGAACTGAATCAGTCCATGGATGCTGTCTCAATTTTTTTTTTTTTCTAATAAGAGTGCCATTCATGTTCAAGGCTTACCTCTCTTGAAAGGCTCAGCCTCCCCATCAAGTTGAAAATCTCAGTAAGCACATAAATAACAGCAGAAAGACAAGCATGGAAAATCCTAACCCTCTACTGAAGCTAGTCAGTGGCATACACTTACCAAAATACGTCCTGTGACACTGAGTGGTGTGTGGGCTCAGCACAGAAGGCAGCCGAAAGAAAGAATCATACATTGTGACACCAGTGACTACAATTTATTTTTAGATTATTACAGTACAAATCTGAGCATTCCTAGCTGGGGATCGTTCCAGCATGTGGTCATGCATTCGGTTTGAATTAGCCGTGCTACTGGTAAAGCCCCACTGCACATCTCACAGGAAAAGCCAGTGATCTACAAGGGCTGCTTCTATTCAGATCCTCATGCGAGCTATGCATGCAAGCCATGAAGTAACACTGTTCGATATACAGCTTATTTTTAGTGTTCAAATTCATCCTCATTAGTTTGCATGGGTTAAAAAGGGATGAGTGTGCCTATAACATCTCCAGAATAAAGTCCTACCTTTTAAATTCAACCGCTGCAAACTGTCTATAAAAGACATTTTTCAGTTTTCACTTCTCTACCCTTGTATCAATTTTCAAGTTGTAGAAAGTTGATTAGCATTGTGCCCTATTTCACTAAAAATAATTTTCCAAGAGGATTGTCAATAAAACTTGTCTTTTCTCCACTAGACAGCAAGGTGTTGGTTTTTTTTTCTTTGGTGTTTCGGTTTTTTATTGGTGCTTTATTCTTTTTTTTTCTTTCAAATACAATCTGGGGACTACTAAAACAAATACAATGAGAAGCAGAGAACTATTAAAAGGTGACAGAGCTGAGTACATAACCCTGTCAGATGTGAGGATCGAAACGGCTCACAGCATAAATGCTTTACAAACATTGCTTGAGGGCACCTGGGTTGAACTGTGACAGAGGACAGCTGCAGTTGGACACCAGAGCCTTATATTGATTTGTGCAGCCCATGTTTATGTTTCAGTTTTATTAGAATTTTTCTTTAAAGACTCATAGCCTTATAATTCAGTGCACATAACTAACCAGTCTTACTCGTGCAGAAGAGAGCTTGAATCTCAATGACAAGTCTTCAAGTGACAGAATGACTAAATTATATGCTGGTTATAGCATGATGCTTATTCCTGTCCTACCCAGGTGAAGCCGTTCTTTACACTGTGATTCAGCCATCAAATAGCAGCATGCATGCTTGAAAGGCCAAGAGGAGGCTGTACTGAGAACCTGTCAAAAACAAATGTGCAAACCTCTATGCAGCAGTCAGTAAATGTTCCTTGAATCACTCTTTTGTTAAAAAAAAAAAAAAAAGCCAAACATATGCTCGTTTCTATATGATATCTTTAACACAAATCTTCAGTTAAACAGTTTTTCTTTCTGCCTCTTGCCTTCATCTCTACATGACAGGTCTTCAGCTGAAGGATGCCTATTAAGACTGACATTTTTATCAAATGTAAAAATTGCCAGGTGAATGATCTGTCCAAGAACATGGGATCAGCTAAAAAGGTGCAGTCTTTGTAATAACAAAAAAAAAAAATATATATATAGCATAGCACAGTGTCTCCACTGGTCCTGTCACTTGTCCTAATTTAATCCAATCAGCCTGTTTCATTCACGCTATGAGGCTTGCTTTTGTTTACTTGCCTTGTGATACCTTAAAAAGAAATGACACTGTCACTGACCACTGCACTTTACTGATAAAGAAAAAACACTGGGAATTTTTGAAATTACAGTCTACACATTTGTGATACAGCACTGCATTTTAAAATAATACTGGCAAGTAATGACTCCCTCCAGAATGCCGGAGGAAGAAAATGTATTTTGTGGTCTACATTAATGTTTTCTTGTAGAGACCAAACCTAAGGGCCACTAAATTCAGTGGGGAGAAAAGAAAAAAACAAACAAACAAACAAACAAAAAAACACAACCACAATTTAAATTAGATTTGAATTAGAATCCTCTTCAGGACCAGGGCATTTTGGATGCCAAACTGAATTTCAGTTTTAGTACCTGGTACTACTTAATAGGCTCTACTTACACACAGATAACAATAATTGCATCAATATGATATACAGACATATGAATAGAGAAAGAGCAATAACAGCTGAATCTATACACAAAGGGGTAATGATTTCAAGATGATGAAAATTAGTAAGTCAAAATTAAATTTAATTTTATGTTATTTTTAGAAAATTACATCTCATTGTAGATCTCGCTGTTTTTGAGCTACAAGAAAATGCATGGATCGTTTTCATGTTCTCAGTCTTTAATGATTCATTGGAACATGATTCATGAGACAACGCAGGCAACCCCCTACTCAGTAGTATAAGGAAAAAATAATTTGACATGTCCTGCCGTACATCTATATAGGTGCTACCTACATAGAAGCCTACATAGGTGATTATATTAATAGACAGAATAATAAATGTATATTTTGTAAGTAAAATGAATATAAATGCGGGTTCATTTGACATATGAAATCAGCTCACTTTTACAAAGCAAAGTTGTGTTCTTATCTTGGAATTAAAATTACCGGAAAGAATTCCTTCTTTTCTTAGGGTGATGGAAAAAATTGTTTATTTATTTAGTGCTAACAGAGGATTTATGCATCTAATAATTAGTAAACTTAATTGGTGTCCCGTGGGTTGTGGACTATTGTCCTTCCATTTCTATGAGATACCTAAATTAGCAGTTACATTTATGTTTTAGGAAGATAAAAATATCAGAGATGTCCATTTTGGTGTAACCACTCGTACAGTCATCCAATAAGCTTTGCTTTCTGATCACCTACTTCTAAACATATCCACATATGCCCTTAACACTGTTAATCATTTAAAACCAAAAATCAGTCCAGAATTTTATAGATGCTTGCTTTAAACACCAATCAAACATGGCTAAAGAGCTCTTTCTTTTTCTCTCTTCTTTTTTTTTCTTGGTAGCGGTTTGTTTTTAAACACAAAACACCTAAACTTGTCTGTGCATTTCTGCCGTCCATTTGACAAGCAGTACCTCCACAAAACCTACAGATTCAAAAAAACCTGAACGGAG
>NW_010117205.1:0-42710 GCF_000699245.1 Pterocles gutturalis
ACATTTATATTTATTTATTGGCCCATTTTTTCCCTTCACTTGAAAGGACGCTGGAGTGTCTCCCAATGACACAGAAATGCAGAAAGACAGCAAAAGCACCAGACGTTGAACTAGTTCCCTCGACTCTCTTTGGGGAAAAACAAGCAAATTCGCTACAAACGTATGCAACCACAACTCAAACATTAATTAAAAAAAATTATTTAAAATAAACTAAAAATTTGGAGGTCACACTATACTGACTGTATACGAGGAGACCGCCAATTTTAAAAGGGATAAAACAATATGGTATGTTGATTGCTGTAACAAAAACCCTAAAAATCTGTTAGAAAGTTGCACGTATGCCTGTTGTGCTCCTAGCACACTGTATTCTCTGTGAGAGTTCTCTCAGGGAGAGTAAGAGGAACAATTTCTTATTTATTTTTCAATAAACACAGTGCAAACAGGCTGGATTCGTAACACTCCCTGCTTGCAGATATCACTATCCAGCCCTTTCTCCTCCATCTCACAGCCCAGATTTACTCCGAGGCCACTCCTATATGGCTTTTAACAATATTTCACAATTCTCTGCTGGTTTACTCCAGCTTGTCCAGATGAGCTTGGTCCTGCCAACTCATCAGCCACTGCTTTTCCTGCTCTTCCCACCAATTTAGGTCTTTCTGGGAGACAGCTGGAGCTGAAGCAACCCAGGGCACCACAAGCCACTGGAGCTTCCTACAGCCAGACTAAGAAAAAGAGCTTTGGAAATCTTACGAGGAGGCTTTAAAATCATATCCCCAGGGCCAGAACTCCAGTACTGAGTCCTGTAACCTTTACTTTTGCAATGCTACTGCACGTAGTGTTCTTTATTTGTGCGGAATGCTGTCAATGAAGGTGTTTTCTAATTATTCTGAGGCAAAACGTGCCATAATTTAGACCTTAAAGGAGAGCCCTATGTCAGTAAATAAGTGGGGAGGTGGATTGGCCACTCATAATCTCTCAACTGGGATTGGAGTTAATCTAGGTTTTGGTCTGACCAATGCACTTAGCACAGATAATCCCTGTTGTTATAAAGAGCTAAGTTTGGTATCTCCCATTGAACAGCTGGGAGCGGATGACTAAAGGGCTTTTAGGTCAAGACTCCTGGAGATACTCATGAATTCTGGGCAAAGCATTTGAACGAGTTTCCTATGGGACAGTTTGCTCTGACGCAGAAGAAAAAGCCCTGACCTTTCTGTATTACCTGGTCTGCCTCGGGGGCTACTTTCTATAAAACGAAGCCCTGGCTTTTCATCACACACAGCAGCACACACTGGTCTCCTCAGATGCATTCACAATCCTCAGCAGCATCAAAATGAAGCCCACAGACTTCAAGCATGTTTCTAGGCTCTCTTCAGAAAACCAGAGCAGAGAATAGCATCTTTCAGAGTAGAAACACCTACCTATCATCTGAGCAATCGTCTTCTCATATTCTGAAACTATTTTCCTATAAGAGGGAAAAAAAAAAAAAAGAAAAGCTTTTGGCAAACATCATAATTACTAATGCTTACTTAGAAAATAATGCTACCCAATAACTGAACTATGGTATTTTAAATGAGATACAGAATCCCTTCACACTTTTATGTGCTCCTTATTACCTGAGTAACAAATAAAACTGACAGTTTAAACATTGCACCTGATTTTTAGTTCTCTGTGTAAATCAATACAAGTGGGGGGAGGGAAAAGGGAAACAAATTCTGTTATTTGAAACTTGCCCAAAGTACATTACCAATCGTGACTTAAGAGTTACAAACTCTAATTTTTCCAATACTTTCTACCCTCTTCTCCATGTTTGTGCTTACTTATTTTTAATGTAAATGTCAAGTAAAGTTATAATTGGTAGCAAGTAAACCTAACAGGAGCATAGTTGGCCCTCATCCAAAATATATCTAATCTTCCACTCTCCAAATCTGACTAAATGATCATTAGCACTTAAGATAACAGAATAAAATATTCAATTATGTAGCACAAAATCCATCGTGCCCTATTTCCCAACTCTCTTTTTCAAACAGAGGTGACAAAATGTTACTTTTAAGACCACTTTATTTCATATACTCACGGTAGGCTTTGAATTTCCTTCTTGAAAAGAGGTTAGCCAAAATAAGCAGATTAAATGTGATTTAGAAAGATGATCCGTCCCTTTCCAGGGCCAAATAAAGCTAATGAAATGAGACCAGCTTGATCTGTGCTTTGATTCATGAGCCATATAGGACTGCCTAAAAAAACCCAAGATTTCCCTGCACTTCATCTGAAGTGGATATTCAAAATAGCCCCCTTGTATTTGAAAATGTCTCTTTTGAAGCCTCAGCTTGCTTTCACTTGCTCCATTTTAGATAAGTCTGCTGCACTGGGTGAGGTTACAGAAGGGATGTGGGAAAACCCTGGGAAAAAAAGTCAGTGGGGAACAAAGAAACTCATGGAGCACCCAAAAACCAAATGCAGTAACTCCAGCACCTCCCATCTCAAATCTGAACCACAAACAGAGCCCAGAAAGGCCTGAGAAAGCCCCCTGCCCCAAAGGGCTGTAGCACCTCACTTGCCCTGGTCCTTCAGAGCACTCAGCAGAGCAGGGGGCTTCCAGCTGCGCACCCCCTGACTTTGCTCGGGCTTCAGGTCGAAACAACATTTTTTGGGACAGGAGCCAGACCCCATCTCTGCACAGCTTGCCATGCCTCCAGCTGCTGCCTCCACTGGGATCTGCTCGGATGCTGCCTTCCCTGCTGCCAGTACTGTAGCTTTCATTGGCTTTTTTCTTTTTCTTTTTTTTTTAACCATAAATTATACTTTTGAGACCAAAGCTAGCAGCAAGGAGTTTCCCCTAAAAGGAAGGGATTGGTTTCATGTCCAAAGCAGATTACCTCCAAAGCCTGCTGTAAGCAATAAGGATTTTAAAGCCATGTCATATCCTGGTAACAACAGGCACCTCTAGGAAGTTTTACCATCCTGGAAAATGAAGCCAAAGGCTCAGGGCAACAAACACGACATTAAACACAACAGCACTTCCCAGCCTAGGCTGCACCATGGAAGCTGGCAGCAAAGTGAAATAATATTATTTTCTATTTCTGATTTTTACCAGTTCAGACTAGTCCAAGCAGGTCCCACATTCTCTGCAGTATCCAGCCTTATGTGTCAGCTGTTGAGCAGAAGCGCGTAGTGCAATGGCACATTGATTTTAATAATGTTCAATTTGGAAAGCAAGGCAGTTAAGTGAAGTCTTGTTCCAGACTCATGTCAAGGGTACCTTTCAGTCAAGTAGCCTAAATCACAGTCATTACAGCTGGGGAACCAAAGATGCTGGCCACATCGTTCCTCTCTGTGATGGCACACCTCAACCCAACCTTGACGTGCTGCGTCGGCTTAACATTTGGTATTTAAGATTTTCAGGCTATTTATTGACTTCCTGCAATTTCATAAGTCATAAAAACACCAAAATCCAGGGCAACAAAATATCTCAGAGGTCATCTGCTTGACTTCCCTTACTGAGGCACAATCAATCAGACCTCTAAATAACCACAGTTAAATATTTATTGCCTGTCTCTGGTTGTACCCTTGGATTATGGTATAGCCCACCCTGCTCTAGCTCTTTAATAGTTATTACATTATTACAACTTCTCATCTTGGCTACTATTCTCTGGAGTGGAATTTCCTCCAGTCTGATGTTTTTCTGGAAACTTGGCTGAACTCGGGATATTCCAGGTGGAGTCACAGGACTTCAGTAAAGAAACATTGCTTCTCCTTCTGTGGTAAGTGATGCTTTTGTGCTTGCAACTCTAGATAATCCCTTCACTCCTTGCTTATCATTGTATCATATCTAATTGCTGCATCTCATGGACTGTTTCAACATTTAATCTTCCAAGAGAAACTCTTCTTTGTGCACACATGAATATTTTATCTTTTTGTCACAATATTAGTCAGATCCTTTTTTCATGCATGTGTTCTAGGGATGTGCCTGTGAGAAATTTGGCTTAGATGATGTGGATTTTTTTCAAATCAAATTTTCTCGAGGGCATAGACACATAAGCAAATGAGGAAGACAAAGGTAGAGATCTAGAGTGTGCCAGCTTCTCTGTGTCACCCTCTGCTCCCCTTTCATTAAGGAATACCGAACCTCTGCCAGTGCCCATCTGCAGCAGGCAGGCGCGTGCACCCAGGCAGTTCGTACAGAATAGACCAAGCACCGCACTCGAGCATGTGCCAAACACTGGGACATTCCTTACACAATCCCTAATTTTGTTCGTTCCTTGTTTTGCTTCCTAGGTCTGACTGCTTGCTTGCTCCTTTCCTTTTTGCCTCATTATGCATTTGCGAGCTATGCCAGGGTTTTGTTTCCTTTCCCAAGCAGAGCACAGAGGTTAGAGATCTCAGCTGGGCACCAGGAGATGTTTTTTTCTGAAATAAAGCAGCTGCCCTTGCCTTTTGCAGATGCCTCTCTTAAGATGCTTTGGCTGAACGCCCTGTGCTGCTGCTATTCAAACCTGCCATGTGTGACTCCTGGCATCCATGCTAGCGTTTGCCGAGTTCTGTGCTGTGGTTCCCTTTCACCCTTAAGTCCATTTTTCCTGGATATAAGCAGGAATTGCGTATGCAGCTCATCAGCTGATACAGCTCATTTGCTTTAGCTTTAAACCACTGAGACATTTAATTCTGAAAAGAAGGTGGTGCTGGAACAGAAGTGATTTTGGAGAAAATTACTTAAGCAGATTGCAGAAACTTTTACTTAAAAGAAGGATGCTCAAATAATCTGACAGTTTCCTTTTATTTATGAGGTTTTTTTTTCTGTCTGTTTGGAGGTAGAAAATAATAGGCTTTAAAGACTCCATGAAATATTTTTATACGTTCTCTTTTGCAATTGACTTTCTCAGATTCAGATTGATTAGCAGGTCAAGCTCATCTGTAAGTGGTTCTTATGTTATTACCACTGTAAAAAAAAAAGAAAGGCTGAAACTTTCAACTCACTAAATGGGAAGGAACAGTGATTCTTTGAGCAACAACCCTCACCTTATCCACCACAGTGATTTTGTTGTCACCCTTGCAAGTGGTAGGACTCGAGCAGGGAAGCCAGTCATGTTCCAGTATACAGATATTTCATGTAACAGAGGTAGGTTTGCAAGGAGAAATAGAATATATTCCAACAACAGATACAACTAGAAGAAACTGAAAAGCTCAGGGTCCTTCCATCAGCTCTCAAACAGAGCAGCAAAAAACAAATTGCTTAAATGAAATCAAGCTTAGTGTGTGCAAGAATTGAAAAATTATCTCAGTTCAAAGAAAAGGGTGCAGAATCTCCTTGAAAGTCAATACGGAGAGGCCAGAGTGGTTCCTTTGCAAGAAGAGTTTTCCTACTTGCAGCTGGAGTTTGTTTTCTACTGTTACAGAAACTTTTTACAATAACCTCCTGGAAAAGCCTGTACTACTCAGACTTATCTGCAAACCTTCACATTCTTCCATCTGTTGGCAAAACTCTTTGTGAATAGTCAATTATACATTAGCACGTGCACACCTCTGCCAGCTCTGCAGGCAGGGTCAGTTCAGTTCAGAAACATCACTATGCAATCCACGTGAGAATTCACAAACAAACTGGAGGAAATTCTTCCCCTACATTAACCTAGGTTAAGACTCCTCTTATCTCAGTATTTTGAAGATGTAAATGACATTAGCAACACAGAAGTTTTCTGTGATTACCCTGAACAGAGGTGCCCACCATGCAGAGCAAAGACAAAATATCAGTTTTGGAAGCCTGCAGTTAAAAATAACTAAACAAATTCAGATAACCCAAAGCGTTGTGCAGTCACGGTACTCTGCGCACTATCCACAGCTGACATGAGACTCTCTGTCAGTGTGATCAGTGACAAGTTAGTAACCCACCTCATTTCCATCACTTCCCTTCTGCTTTCTTCATATTTCTCTTTCCACTCAGATACTTCCCTTTCCTTGGCCACAATCTGAAATAAAGAAAGCAAAGGGGGGAAAAAAAAAAAAAGTTAAACCAAGTGATCCACTAAAGAGAAAATTAAGTGTACAATATTTGAGTTAATATCAATGTGCATTAAGAAAAGTATAGTTTTCAAATCCATAACGGTTTCAAATATAAGCATACCCAGTGATTTTTTTTTTTTAATTTTTCAGACTATAAGGTGCAATTTAGAAAGTTTGGATGTGCAATCATACTCAAGTGTTGAAAAGCTAACTTAGGAGAGTAGATGCAATATTCTTGTTCCATGTTTCACTCCTGATCATAACAGGGACACTTTTCAGGAAATGCTATATTCCAGTACACTTTGGTTGGACCTGCTGTCAAACCTGAAATATTTCTGCACATGGTCCCATAGTTTGTGTTCTAAGGGGGTTCTACTGCTTCTACATGCACATTTAGGGCTGACTGTCCATGAAATTTTGTACCCAAAGGACTGTGTTCCTTTGTGCTCCTTTCATTCACACAACCTACCATAAAGTTTGGAATATTTTAACATTAGATCATACCCGGTTTTTAACTGTCATATATCTTATATGTAGTTTTGTAAAATACATAATTTTATTCCTATTTCTAGCATCTTACAATTTTTATATAATTATATAGGAATGTCACGATGCACAGAGTACAGTCAAGGTTAAAAACAAAAAAAAAATATTTATTTTCATGTAACGTCTGCTTTTCACTTATGTCAAAAAAAGTAAAACACAGTTTAGCACCTTTTGCTTTGGTAGCCTTTAATGTGGCTTTAGCATGGTTGAGGAGAGTTTCAAGAATAGAACAAATGTTCGTAATATGAATCATTTGGGAGAAAACAGTAAAGAAGTAAACCACAAGGGGCACCTATTTCCTTTTCCAAATTCTGAAGAAAATTACCTCCGTTCTGGCGAGTCTTAGTGCAGAGTCTACGTCTTGCTGGGGGTAGAGAAGACCCGTGGTGCTTTCTGCATCCGAGGTGCCCATCTGGGAGTACAGTGCGCTTTTAGAGATGGAAACATCTGCTGGGATAGCAGGTTCTCTCTGTGTGTTTGTTTTTTTAAATACAAAGAAATGAACCATTAAATAAGTGTTTAGCTACTGTGTTTTCTGGGTGTAGTGCTAGGCACCAGGGTCCTGAGCTAGGACTAGAATCCTGTGTGCCACTAAATTATAACAGCAATAATACTGACAAGGAACTTCGAATTTAGCAATCACAAAATACAGATGTAAGATCCACTGTAAGCATGAAGAAAGCCACACTACCCCTATAGAAAGAATATAAAGACAGCACTTTGCTGCCAATATTTTAGAGTCCTGTATTAGAAAATGTACTACTTTCTGCTGCAGAAATTTCATCAAAACATCCACAATAAATGCATGTAAGCAGAGGAAATTAGAATTGGAGGTAGGGAGCATGTTAAGGGGAATTCTCCTTCCATAAAAATAGCTCAAGAAAACAGAAGCGAGAGGACAGCTCACTTTCTTAGGTCTGAGCTGCCAATATACTGCATTTATCATAACCAGTATTTAATAAAAAAGCATAAATATCATATAGAATCATAGAATATACAGGTGACGTTGCTGCCCCACTGGCATCTAGCATGCGATTAGTAAGTTAAATGAGGCTTTATTTGCAGCTGCCCATTTTGCTCATGTCAGCAACCCAGATTAACTCGGGAGGAGAGTAGCACGCGAAACGAGGAAGGGAGCAAAAAAAGAGGCATGTGACACTGAGATGCAATGTCTTGCAACCAACACTCTCAGTATAAACAACTCAAGTTACAGCCCATTAAATTCAAGGAGATTTAAAAAGACAGTTAGGGAGATGCTAAACAAAATACCCCACATTTTTCAATATCATGCATTTGGATTTCTATGTTTTCATGCCTGAGCAGCACCATACTCTTCCCAAGCTTCTATACCCCAGCACCTCTCCCCTGCACTTTTTCCCTTGCAGCAACCACTGAGCAGACCCCCTACCACAGCTGTGTGTCCCCATGTCCCCTACCAACACTGCGTCTCGTCATCAACCAACACACACATGTGCTGAGTGGGTCACTAAATAGTTTTGGGGGTGGAGGTGACCATACCCCTATTGTTGGTGTTTAATGTTCCATTCTGCTGTTAAATATGCACGAACTGGCCCAAGGAACCAGATTTATTGGGGAGGGGGAAAAGAGGGCCAGACAGTACAGACACCACAGCCATCACCAAAACACTGCTTCCTTACAACACGGGACTAAAATAGGCTGGGGATTTATTCCATAAATCATTCACCTGCTCACAGCTCTTCTTGCATAGCCTAGAATAATGGAAAGGATCCAAACCCGCTGTAAATTTTGTTGCAATCCCTCCCAAGTTCTCACATCACACCTTATTGAAGAAGCTATATTAAAAATTGCATACAACGCTCACTCGAGATAAACTCAGGAACAGATGTTCTGGATATCGCATCTGCAGACAACATGAAGAAACCACACCAGCTACATTAGAAGATGAGGCAAGAAAATTTAACTAGAACGAGAATAAGCTAAACAGTATTTACAAAACGCCATCTTTATTTATGTAAGAGACTCTCACTAATTAGCTCTGTATTTTTTGCTCATTTTTAAACACAGGAGTCAATTGACTATTCTAGCATTTATGGAGCAGGCCATCGCTTCTCTTTTTTGCCACCTTTAACCATGAACATACAAAATAACGATGGATGCCAACATAATGAGGAGGTGCAACCTCAAATCCAGTGGATTCTCCTACCTGAGCAAGAAGCATCACAACATCTATCAAAATTACATAGCCTGTATTTTGAAAGTATCTCCCAATACACAACAACTAGGCAGGAAAAAATACAACTGGGACACAAACTCAGGCATCTGTGTAAACGCACAAATAGAAAAACACGTGGTGCTACCCATGGATCTGAGTCAAGGTAAAACAGCCAATAAATGTGACTACTGCTGGCTCTACTCAGTGTCACAACTTCAAAAAAAAAATGTACTTTAGCTCCTCCTCAAACATGAGGCAAGAAAAAACAAGAGATAAAAAAGAGCCATTAGATCATCAAAGCTACCCTCAAAAGAAACGCCGTCCTGCAGATCAATCTGTTGCGCTGCCTGTATCACATTTCAAAAGCCTCCTGCAGCTTCATTTGCTGGATGTCATGAAGAGATTGCTGGAAAATATTAATTGTGGCAAAAGGAACACGAATTTCCTTAAGATCACAAAAAATGTGTCAAAGTAACTGCCAGGATGAGGAAAATTTTTAAGGAAAAAATAACATTTAAAGCATTTAATACCGACTTACGCACTTTTTTACGTAGTGCTCAACACATCACTAATATAACTCTGGTTTCTCTAGTTCTCTCTTGCATTTGAGTAAACTGTACAAAAAACCAGTAATAATGACAAGCAAAACAATTAAATTTAAAATTTCCAAAAACTATTGTAGAAACTCTTGGAATTTAACCATTGAGCAGAAATACTTGTAGTAGTGGTCTGACCAGTCTTGTCCTAACTCTGGAAACACCTCACACCAGTCACAACTGGGCTGCTGGGTTCTCTCTTTGGGAGGAGCAATCAGTATAAATCTTCACGGTTTTATTTCAAAAGCCAAATTTACAGATCTGCAATCTGATGTACAATTCAGTAACTGTTATTTGCTGCCTCCAACTGTTCCTATCCTGAGAAAATAATATAAACTGACCAACAGGAAGACAGTACTACCCAAAATCATAGAATCATAGAATCACAGAATGGTTTGGGTTGGAAAGGACCTAAAAGATCATCAAGTCCCACCCCCCTGCCATGGGCAGGGACACCTCCCACTAGCCCAGGTTGCCCAAAGCCTCATCCAGCCTGGCCTTGAACCCCTCCAGGGATGGGGCATCCACAGCTTCCCTGGGCAACCTGGGCCACTGCCTCACCCCCCGCACAGTGAAAAATTTCTTCCTAATGTCTACTCTAAATTTACCTTCTTTCAGCTTATACCCGTTACCCCTTGTCCCCTCACTCCACTCCCTGATGCAGAGTGCCTCCCCATCTCTCCTGTAGCCCCCTTCAGGTACTGGAAGGCTGCTATTAAGTCTCCCTGGAGCCTTCTCTTCTCCAGGCTGAACAACCCCAACTCTCTCAGCCTGTCCTCACAGGGGAGGTGCTCCAGCCCTCTGATTAATTTTGTGGCTCTCCTCTGGACTCTCTCCAACAGGTCCAGGTCTTTTTTATGTTGGGGGCCCCACATCTGAACACAGTACTCCAGGTGGGGTCTCACGAGAGCAGAGCAGAGGGGGAGAATCACCTCCTTCGACCTCCTGCTAACGCTTCTTTTGATGCAGCCCAGGACACGGTTGGTTTCTGGGCTGCAAGCGCACGTTATCGGCTCGTGTTCAACTTCTCAACCACCAATACCCCCAAGTCCTTCTCCTCAGGGCTGCTCTCTGTCCACTCTGTCAATAACTCTGTCGATGCTCTAAGTTCAAGGCCCAACTGCTGAGAAGGTAAGCAGTTAATTGGGGCAATAATAAGCGCAGGGATTTGTAAGTCACTGAACCTCGCACAGAAAGATTTGAGTCTGCAGGAGAGTTAACAGCTAAATGTAGGTCACTGCAATCTTAGCGTAAATATTTGAGAACCCAACGCGCTTCATCTCCCTTCCCAGCAGCTTTTACAGAAACCAGATATCTGACCAGAAAGGGAATAAATGCACATTGATTAACCAGCTGCATTCCTCTCACTTCACGAAAGTTGAAGTGAAAGAAAAGAGAAAAAGGTACTGCAATAAAAAATGAAAACTATTTTTTATTATACTGTTTAGAGGAATATGTACTTAGCCCTGCTGAAAATTGTCTTTCCTTTACAAGCATTCCAGTACTGCTTGGGTGCGTATCAAATGAGCTACTCTTTTAACTAATTGATGGGTGTGCAGACAGGTCAATGAAGGCAAAACAAGACCTACTTGTTCTTGCAAATATACTGAAAAGCAAGTAAAATCCAAGCATAAGTTATCTGCTTGTAAAGTTTTACATGAAAAAATGGTATCCTTGTTTGAAGGAAATATTCCTCCTTGGCTACCACGAGAGCCCCCCAAAGCCCTGGTGCACTAATCACATCTGTGCCGATGCCTTTCCTTTCAGTTTTGCTCTTTTTTCTCAGATCTTACTTCAACACCCAACTCTACATCACCTCAGCATCTGTAGGGTGGGGGACACAAACCGTATCAGCTTTCTGTTCATGTTGTATCTATTAAAAAATGGCCACAGGACATCCTAATATAGATTGTTTAATAGAGAAGTATTAATTCATCTCAACACTGAAGACAGAAATTCTTGGCAATGTAAAAACAGACGAATAGTCCTGCTGTTGTTGAAGTCTGGGACGAGAAGTTTGGGAGTGGCCAAATAACTTCCCTCTGTCTGAGAGCAACATTTTCTGTCCTAGCAGCAAATGCTTGTATTTACATCTTTATTTCAGGTGACCTAACTTGCCATAACAAGTGCTTGTGTCTTTATTTAGCATGCTGTTCTTGTTACCCATCCTGCAACGCTTCAGCAAATGTTAAATGTAATTATGCAACATTAAGAAAAGAACTGTGGCCAGCCAACCAGAAGCAAATTCTGCCAGTCAGTATCCGAATTTAAGTCACCGCAGTCGTCTGGGGGATCCTATTATACTTAATCCAGGCCATCGGTGGCTGTAGGTCACGAGGGTTGCCATCACAGGCTAATTTAACACCAGCAGCCTCCCACGGATATAGTAAAGTTATGCAAGGACAAAAGTGACACACACAGTATTTGTCTAAAAGCGTTCCTATGACTGCACTAACACGGGGCTTTGTGAACTCCAAAATGCATTTGCTAAGAGTTCACATGAAATCCATTCCCCGTTTCTAAGTTCTAAGGAGTTCATAAACTTGTTCTAGATAAAAGAAAATGCTGTCACGATGTTAAAAAGCATCTTTAAAATATAACTCCACACAATCAAAGGCATACTATAACATTTTTGCAGCTCAGAATCTTCCCTGGGTAACACACAACAATTCACAAACGTATGAACCTATTCTATTCAGTCTAAAATATCACAATTTGTGAGTTTCTGAATTGCTGGCTGGCAGCAAAAATACAGACGTCTAACAGAATTTTTTTGTATAGCCTGTGAAGAGCATCTCGGTATTATTATGTGCTTCATCTCAAGTGTCTCCCAGGTGCTGGAGAGCCTGACTGCTGCACGTCACAGCAAAGTGCTGGGAGGACAAGGAGGCAGAGAGAGAATAAGGAGGTTGAGAGGACTGAGAAAGGATCCCACCTCACCCTCTTCTGACACTCGTCACCCCGGGCAAAGGAGCAAGGGGACACAGTCACACACGGGCTAGTACTCCAACATTTACTTATTTTTTCACTCCTTTAATTAGAAGGTTAATCTTGGTTTCTAATGAAGACAATGGGATGTTTTGCTTGATTAAATAAAAGATTACAGACACATACTGTAAAACACCCACAAATCTGTAAGGAATGAGCTCACTTCAGGAAGTATATGTGCACCATGGAAACAGCTGGCTCCTGGGCTATTTAAAGTAAGCAAAATAAATCAAATATAATGATTATTTTTTCATAAAAGTACAGTTCATAAAAAAAATCTTTACTTTTATGAACTAGCTGCTTTATGACTGACCTTTAAAGCACCAAGAAATTCTACCCTATAACCAGCCCAAACGTTGTTATGATGTAGGACCAGGCAAAAGACTTATTAATGGACAGTATAAGAAGAAAAACATCACTGGAGAAGGACACATCAGAAGTATGTTCTCCTCATTTGGAATAAAATGTCCCACTGCAACAGGACACTGCAATCCCGTCAGCATCCCGTTCATCTGATAGCACCTCCCAACAAAGCCACTCACATTTCTGGCTTGATTCTTTTGTTAAAAGTACCATGAAGAGCACAAAAAACTGGCCGTGCAGCTGGCTAACCATCAAACCCAGCGCACCAGAGCAAGCTTCTCCATCCCATTCCAACCACAGCGAGGACCGCGTGCATCCCTAGAGCAGCACAAAGCATCACTCTGAGGCGGAGCACAACAGAGAAGAAGCAATATAAAAAAAAGCTTCAGATCTTCATGAAAAAAAGACACATTGTGCTGGGAGGTCTTTTTCCCCTGGGGAGCTCTACTGCCCTTCTAAACCAGCTGTAGTCCCTTTCTTCAGAAGCCTGAAGGCAGGGTTGATTGAACTGCTCACTTTTAAACTTGAAAGGTCAAGGTGTCTGATTTCAAGCTGAAAATAACAAACAAAATGCCCCTACAGTCAAAATCTATAGTATCTTTATAAAAAGTAGGTTTGGTATTGTTTTGCCATCAAACATTTTAGGACAAATCTTGCTGTAGACGGAAGACAAATGGCCTCCTGATTGAAGAATCTGTCTCCTGCAAAACTTACGCGCCTACTTCTTGCCTTCAAAATTGCCCTTTGTTAATTTGGAGGTAGTGGCAGTCTCTGAGTGGAGCAGGTGGCAGCATTTCACGTGCAGCACCGCTTTCAGCATGCTCTTCGGTGTCACACCGAGGTGTGCACAGCTCCACACGGCGCCCTGAGAGCCCGAGTTACCGTGTTAAAGAAAAAAGCAGCGCTCGGTTCCTTAGTCTGTGCACACTCACACACGCACGGCAGGCACAAACCCAATACCTCGGAGCAGAAAGAAGACAGGGTAATCTGCCTGGCTAACTTCAGCGCTTCTATCCTCATCGCGGCAAACTCTAACTCCTCCTGTCAAGTGTTTGGTTGTGAGCAATCCACAGAAAAAAAATGTATTAAGAACATGGCAAAAATGTTTTAACGCATTCAAAAATGGAATGTTGGATTTTAATGTATAATTCTCACAAATCTTGGGTGACAAACACATCCTGTATTCCTTTAATGGCTAGAACACTGGTACAAAACTCCAGTTTTTGGCTAGTTTTGAGGCAGCTGTATAAACAAACAATTTTTATTAGGGGTAAGTATCAACACTACTTTGGGTAAAATAAATGGTTTGTGAAGCTAAAGCTGTTTTTCACGGACTGCTTTGGTTTTAATTTTATGTGAATTTACGCCAGCTGCTTCTCTCAATTCAACCTTGTTGTTTCAGAGTTTCACTATAAATATTCTAGAAAATATGTCCTGACACACAGAAAAGACTGCTCTGCACGTAAATTTGCTTTCCTTTGAAGAATACATGCCAAGTTCTGCATTAGACGGATTACCAGAAGAACTAAGCCTAATTTTAATTTCAGCAAAATTAGGACCTAAATGACTGAAAATGAATCTGTGCATACAGACCTACTAAGGCCAGGTATCAAGACAACTCTCCATACATCAAGTCCTACGTTCAAGGTTAAAAGATTTGCTTATAAAGACTTCTGCAAAATATATACATCAGTGGTATAGGATCGCTGAAAGCATTGATGAAATTTACGTTTCACTTTACGTATTATATGAATTAAATGAAAACATCTCTGTTCCTTAAGTTCCTGAAAGGCTCAAATTACTTTGGAAATAATCAAATAATTATTTTGCTTCTTTCCCACCTCCCTTCCAAGCCTCCCTCCAGCCCCTTTCAGATCAGGGGAAGCATTCCTCTGCTTGTGTACAGACAAACTTTAAAAGTGACATTTATATTTCTGCTACAAACCTGAAGTTTCTGAGCAAATACTGGGGGGTTCTTTTCTGCTAAGTCAGGATCTAGATATTCAGGCTGATCACATATTGAGGTTTTCTTAGATATCCTATTGAGGAGAGCATCAGCAGAGACAAAGGAGTCTTCAGGAGATGTCTGAAGGGTAAGGAGGATATAAAGTAAGCAACAGAGATTTTGCCCAAGTAGTTCAGGCCAAAAGCAACGTACCTATTTGCAAATCTTTGATTCCTAGTAATTTCATGCCTCACTGAAGATTACTTTTGAATACACGATTCATAGGTGTAACAGACAAACAAACAATTCTTCCTAATTTAAAAGCTGAGTAAATTTTCCAAGACTAACATGAAGTAAGTAATATTAGAACCTCTGAAACAATGCCTTTCAAACTATGGACCCCAGCCCACTTCTACAATAGTTTCAAGCAGTTACCATTGGTTTTGTCCATACAATAGCTTATGTTCAGTTCAGGCATCTCTAAGACAGTCCAAAAGCTTTGAAGACCACCAAAACTGAGGGGAACCTCAGCAAGTCTCTTTTTGCAGTCTATTTTATAAAGTATTTTCCTGCTTACTGGGGATAAACTAAGTTATGTTCATAATTAAAACAGGATCAAGAAAAATACACAGTATTAGAATGACAAAAGCAAGACTTCTGGGATTTGAGTACCCAGGACTCCCTGCAGTGAGAAAATATTCAAGCTCATAAAAAATATTTTGTGAGATGGTATCAACAGCATCATTAATAAACATTAAGCATATTATTAAAGTGAGCTGCTTCGTGCTTTGACTCCTCAGTAAATATATTATCATATAGCTTATCATGCCTAGTCCTGTCAGCATTTGTGAAACAAGTTTGCCTGGAAAAGCGGAGGCCTTGAAGGAACGATCATGAATTTGAGAGCCAACGCTCTGGTCTGTATGCAGCGCAGGTAGGAAGAAGCAAGGAAGTTAGAAGCTCACCACTAATTCAGATCCAACCCAGAGAAGCCACTGAAAAAAGTGATTTAACTGGAAGCTGGAATGAGTTCTAATGATCAAACAAGTGATTTTTACATTATCAGCATCAAATGACAACATGACAGTTAACAGTTTATATGAAAATGTGAAAGGGCACCTGTTCTGTACCAAAACCATTCTGAAATCTCACAGTACATGCAACAGAACAAATCATGTTTCTATGTTTATATAGACTCTACTATTTTATATATAAAATATCTCTTCAAATTTTGGGTTAAAGCACAGTGTAAAAGGCCTGTGTGAGGAAAAAAAAACCCACTTCAGAGATCACATTGGAATAAGTTACCGCAAGAACACGCTAAGCTACTGTAAGAATTCTGAAAATTCTTTCGAATTCCATCAGTTTCATCAAACTACATCCCTCATCTGCGTCCTATCGCACGCTGCTACCAAGACCTTTAAGTATCAGGTTGAGTTTTAGTCTGCTTTCAAGATCCACCTTCACTACCTCTTATTCGACATCAGACATTTCTGCAGTAAAACAATTCCTAAACTCTTATCATAAAGTACTTACTATTTCAATAGCCTCTGGAGTTGTTCCCAGGGTCATGGGCTCTAGATCTTTCTGCTTCAACTTGTCAGGCGACTGCAAGTGTGCCTCTTGGCTGGCAGCTAGGACTCGGGAAGCTGGATGTTGTATTTTTATTCCAGAGGATTGCTGCGGTTCAGGGTCTTCAAAACTTGACCTGGAAAGATTGTGTACATGCTTTCAGGTGGAGTATAAAGTCCTTACAATTCTGCTTCTGTCCTTTTAATTACTTTCATTACACTCATATATATACATAAACACACCACACACACGCATTGTTTCAACTCAACTTCATATCATTATATCTCACAACACTTTGCAATATCCTTTCAAAGCAATGCACTGGAGTAATCTCTAAACACAGCCAGTTCCACCAGAAATATTATGCACATTCCTTAAATATTTCTCACTTGCCTTTTTACCTCTTTCTCATTGTGACCTACATCTCTCCCAACAAACAACTTTTACTAACAAGAACAGATGTCCTTAACAAGCAACATTTTTGGAAGTAAATACAACCCCCACATCCTGTTCTTATGAACAAGACTCCTTGTTCAAAAAACGTATCTAGGAAAGGCCAAGTGAAAAGCTGCAATTAGGGAGATTTCTAGATTGATATGAAAATTACCTCAGTATTTGAGGAAAAAAAACCCTAAGCAGGAAGCCACAGTCTAGTGGAACAGTTGCCACTGTGACTCTCTTTAGTAAGAATGTGAGAAATATATGTCCTTATTCCTTCCCATCATAAAACTGCTGTATCTTTGCCCTCTGTTCACTAACATATGTGAACACAGATGGGAATCTATTTTTAAACAAACAACTCGGCAACACAGAGGCAGAGAGAGGAAAAATTGCCTGTGTATGTGTCCTGACGGTAACCCATTTCCCTGCCATCCTTTTCCATTGCTGAATTTGCTTGTGGTACCATACCCTGAGCACGGTGTTGTGGAATCAGACAGTCTGATGGGGGGCGATTTGACTGGGCTCTCCTGCTGCGCATCAAACATCAGGTACAAAGACTGTTTCTTCGGGGTGCTGTCATCCTGCTGGCAAGAGGAAAAGAAAGACTCATTAAGCAACTCAACTGTTCTCCATTAAAGCTAATGCAGGGCACTGAAGCTTTAAGTGACCAAATGACTTGGCAGAAAACTAATAATAGTAGGTACAATCTATGCTGATACTGAGATCATCCCTTTAAGGAGGAAACCATTAAAGAACAAAACCTGAACAGTCCACTCTTTGTAATGGCTCTTCTTCTCCCACTTTGGGGTTAATCAGTTTTCTGGTCCTGTCAGGCAGGAGGCAGCCCTTGACTGAAAGTGAGACTAAAATATTCATTGAAACCAATGTTACTCTCATCAGTTTCAGCACCTGACATACGTGTTTGATTTTTCCAGCTTCCCCTGTGCATATAGCCCCATTGGATCTAGTTAAGCTATCAAATCCATGAATTAAATAGAAGTAAGGCAAAACAACTGCTAATGTATAGTACTGCATTCCATATTTCACATATTCCTGATTCCCCCCATCTTCTTGAAAGTTTTACTCTCAGTTTCTTAAAATAGTTCAACAGTTGATGCAGGCAGCTTTGTACTCTACACTGCTGGAAATACTGATTTGCTTTTAATCTCCAGAAATAACTACTGTGATGCTAGTTTAAAAATAAAACAATAAAATGGAGTGAGTTCTACAGGATACGGGAAAACAAAGCACATGCAATTTACCCCAGTTATGCCAATTTAAAGGAACTGGTTTGGCAAATCTGCTGTGGGCACATTATAATTAA
Source organism: Pterocles gutturalis (assembly GCF_000699245.1). Lineage (NCBI taxonomy): Eukaryota > Metazoa > Chordata > Aves > Pterocliformes > Pteroclidae > Pterocles > Pterocles gutturalis. The sequence goes on from NW_010117205.1 coordinate 17,961, forward strand.
TTTAAGAGGTAGTGAGGCTGATGGCAGTATAGAGATAGTATATTATGACAAGGGAATGCAAATGAATGGAAATGAAAGTGGGAACTTACAGGCACAGAGGAGCCTATTTTCTCCATATATTCTATTTCATATGAGTTGCCATATTCCAATTCTGGAACAAAAACAAAAAAAGAGCGATTAAATATACACCATGAAATTATTTTTGCATAAGATGAGATCTCATCTTACAAGGGCCACTCCCATTCTGCTCAATACTTTTCTACGAGGCATTAATAGAATATACAGAGAGAAAGCAGAAGGTGCACTGATTTTCAGCAATGAACTTCTGGCACATTTCAGGCAAGCTCATTTGCTTGAAAATTTCAGCTTTATCCATTTGCTAAAGATTCTGCCCCAAGAGCCACAATATTAGCAAAGTTTCAGAGAGCCTTCACAGCACAGATAACTTATCACAAAACCCACATTTTTTAATAACTGGTAATGCTGATACCAGTTTCCTCTAATGTACTTCATTGAGAAATGAAGTAATTTGTATTTCTTAATGTTTATCACACTATTTTTTAATTAAGAAGGACTACTGTGATATCAGTTAAGTTAAAAAGACACATAAAATACTCGTATGCTCGTTGAACAAGGACTGACACAGATTACTGGGCTGTTTTCGCATTTTAGTTAGAGAGGAAAAGCCTAAGGCAGGAAGATTTACAAAGAACCCTAAATCTAAACCCTAATAAAAATGCAAATCTTTACTACTTCTCTCCTTCCAACCTCCTAATTACACTGGAGGGAATAACCAACACTTCTTTCCAATCCATGGTTAGCCAGCAGTGAGCTGATACAGAGGTAGAGAGATAAACACAGCAAAATGGAAAAGAGAGCATACATTCCTGGTCCCAAAGAAAGCAAAGACTTTGTTCAATGACACTTTAATTTTAAAATAAAAAAAATAATTAGTTTGTCCTAATGCTGCATTTTACTCTGTTTCCATGAGTTAATTCAATAAACCATGTGTATAATTTCATTTCCATTATAGATAGGTTCTAATGAAGGACACACTAGCATTTCCATTATGATAAAAGCATGTGCTAAAATTCTGCTAGATTTAGGCAGCTTCTGAAAAGTAAGGCTTTTATCAAGAAGATGGGAACCATCACTGAAATGTTTCTTCTTGAAACACAAATGAACCCTAAAGATAATCTCTTCCCTGTTTTGTTAAAAAAAATAAAGTTTCAAAGGGTACAATGTGAGTTTACAACCCTCAATTTTTTTTTTTATAATAGAGTACAAGCAGTGTAATTCCACAAGACTATGTATGTTGACAAACAACCACCAAAGAGGAACAGCCACAAACTCTCACTGCCTGACATGTGTGAGAAATTAACAGTAAAACATCTAAACGAAGAGAATGCTCTAATAGCAGGCTCCTCACGTTTAAATCCCTAGCACCAGATGTTTTTAATGGTAATAGGGAGATGGGGAAGATAACGTCCTGGTATCAGATACGAGTTTCTTCCTAGTGAAAGCAAAAAAAAAAAAAAAAATAAACTGAAACAATGAGATTCCAGCCACCTCCTGGATGTGGCATTGAAAGAGAAACTATGAAATACAAGATAACAGCGCCCGGTGTTTAGTGGCTGCCTTTCTCTATTTCATCTTTCTACACAGAGCCCAATGAGGAGCATCATGGATGTTTATGAGTCAGCTTTACGACTCCAGAGAGCAATCAGCAAGTGAGTGTAGGAGCACACTCACGGGCAGCAGACGTACCGGCACTGTCCTCTGCTGGCACAGCTGACAGCAATCTTCTATCTGCCTGCGGGGCTGGTAACGGCTTTGCAATTGCAATCCAAACTGACTTTTGGGACAATATATATTTAACTTACTGATTTTAAAAAGGCAGAACACAGATGGAAATAGTTCAACTAGAAACAAAAGGAATAACATGGCTTGCTGAACGCAGTTTGTTTCGCCTCATTGCTCTCAGAAGTTTCCAGCATAATTAGGCTGTGTCCCCTCTCCTAGGTATCTCCCCTAAGACATCATCTCCCCTTCAAAATCTTAGGCTCAGGTTATCTCTATACATCCAAAAATCACAAATTCCCAGGATATCCTTTGAAGCAAGAAAATTATCTTTTATAAACACATACAACAGACTTACTAAGTGATGTCCTCCAACTCCTCCCACAAATAGCTGCAAGATTACATCAGAATTTTCTGCTAATAATTACTGCCTATTTCTGCTCTGTGCCACACGAAAATGGCAGCAGTTATAAGCAGCGCACGCAACAGATGAGAGCTGGATGTGTCGGCTGACTCAGTAGTTAGGCTGTATCCGTACAAAAGCCGTGTTAGGTTACAGGACAGCACTCATCCCACCATCTGAGAGGGGTAAAAATATTCACACTGAGAAACAGCCCTGGAATTACTCAAAAATTTCTCAGTGCCAAAGGAGCAAGACTGTCAAGGGAAAAAAAAAAATTATTATTTTTAAGAGATCTGAAAAGTGGAAGCATTGTTGATTATAATTAGCATGTAATCTGAAACTCCGACTATACCATGCAGCGCACATGAGACAAGGCAATTAGCATTTAATTAGGAGCTTTGCTCACTTTCTTCTACCCACTTTGAGAGCTAAAATGATTGCCTTAGAGTATCTCTCACTATTCTTTTGTTTCATTTCCTTCCATATAATTTCCATTTTCCCAGATTTGAGGAGCTTACTTTCTATAAAATATTTCTTTACATTATCTTTTTAATACAAATGAAGTGAAGCTGATCTCTAACATTTATATTTTGACAATAAAGCCAAATGGATTTATCCACACTGAAATATTTATCTGTACAGAAGACTCAACAGATTTCCAAAAAGCTCAATCCATGCAAACATACAAGCACATGCACATGAACATGTGCAGCCCCGTTAAAGCCATTGTGATTATTTGTGCCTTTAAATGTCAAACACATTTGACCTAAAGGCTTAGCAGGTCTTAATTAGGCAAAAACTTTTCAGACCCAGTCTAAAATGGCATAAAGTAGCTTTAATGGTAGATTGGGACACAGGTTGAAAGGTTAGGGGAAAAAACAAAAAATTCTGACCAAGAAGTAAAAGTTTAAGCCAAGTTAAACTCATACACTCTTCCCACCCACAAAGACGAAAATCTGCTCTTGGAGCAGATGTTACAAAGCAGTATTTCCTCTGGTAACCCCAAGGAAGGCCACACACAAATTTTCTAAATTCTGTCTCCTCCACATTTCGCAGACATGGAACGACAGTTATCTTACCAGAAACTTCCAGCTTTAGCTCACAGCTGCGTATAGGAAGGTATGACAGGAAAAAAAATCTTAATAAGATTATCTAGAAAGAAATTCTATCTGGCATGTGGATAACTATCTTATGCAGGGGATATCCTGGACATTTTTATGCATAGATACCTGGATCCCAGAAAGCTGGAGGAGAGAGGGTGTGTTAAGGCTCTTAATGCAATGCACAAACTTGGAGCAGAATTTTGACCTAGGACCTTCTCCCATTCACGTCAGAGGAACAGGCTCAGGCAAAATCAGTAGTTCGGTGACTCTGGATCCAAGAGCACTGAGAGTGGTATCAGACTCCAGTCTCGTGTGAAGGCACAGGGAGAACAGGCAGCACTCACAGAAAACACCATTTCTACAATTAGCCATGCAAGAGAAGCAAAAGCCCTTTTCATTCTCCTTTAAACTTCCTCTCTACTCTTTCATGAAAACTCAAGGTGGTACTCTTGGGGTCTTACATTCAGCTCCTTATAATCCCAAGTTCCCCAGACAGGTCTAAAGAGCACAATTTTTTAGGGTTCTCAAATAATACAGTTTGCACTCGGCAAAGTATATGCCAATATTCTCAAACGAACCAAAACCCTTCTCTCAATCGATACAACATCATCTGGATGTAGACAGTCCTTTATAAAGCCTACCCTCTGTAGGAGAGCTGAATTTAGTCTCGTTAACAAACGTAGACAGATCAGAGGGTTGTGGGTAATCCTGCTTGTCCATGTTCAGGTCCACAGTCATGCAGGTCCATTTCTGACTGGTCACTGAAGATGCCAGCTTCTCCTCATCTGTCGCGTGAACCACCGTGGATATGACGGGAGGAGTTTCTGGAGTAGGCAGTGGAGTGGGATCCTGCAGAAAACAAGCACCAATTAATTCTCTTATCTTTCGTTGACAGTTGCATAGTCAACTCGCTAAACTCCTCTGCATGACAGCAGTCATCTTCTTAATTCTGCACCCTTTACTGCAGCTCTGTATAAAATAATGAAATATTTTAAGGTACTTCATTAAGAACTCTATTGGCAGCAAGCTTTCCCAGGATAACTAAACTCTTTGATGATAAACACTCACATTGCAAAGCTGCCTTCATAACAACGAAGAAAGAAAATCCAGAGCCATTTAAATCTGTGAGGCAGTTGACACAAGTGGCACACATCACCCGTGACCGAAGCCTCTGACTACCAAAACTGACTTTTTAAGACTTCCCTCATGGGAGCAAGCCTTCGTAGGTCTGCGAGGTCATGAACCCTTTCTTCACTTCTAGGCTGACAGGCAGCATAAATAAAAAGGGAGGATGGGTAACAGGAAGGCGAACAGCAGCATGGAAGGAGCTGTGCCACATCAAAGCACCCAGGCCTTTGTACGCAGAACAGCTTTTGTTAACTTCTCTTCCAAGAAAACCAGCTGCCAGCAGTTCACAAGGAATAAAACCATCCAAGCACATGTTCCTGGTAGATCAGCCCACTTGTTTTACTTCTATTTCCCTTCCAGCCCACCAATTTCATACATTTAGTTTCTTTCTAATCTAAAAATTCCATGGTGGAGAGTTGTGTCTAGTTTTTCAGACAACCGATTGAAGATATTTATTCATATTGTTGCTCCATTGTAACAGAGGACTTTCCAAAGCACATTTACTAACAGTCTAACTGGAATTCCCAGAGCAAATACTACGTCTTAATATATGTTGTATACACGCTTCTAGAGACCAAAAGTTGAATACTTTGTGATTACAAGCCCAGTGTGCTATACCTGGACACAAGTATTCTTATATTCTTTACAAAAACCCCTTCTATTGTTAAATGTACAATTCCACTACTAAATAAATCACATTTCACTATTTTGCCCCTACAAGAAACAAATAAGATTCATCAAAATAATGCAGCACTTCACCTGAGAAGGAGGATCGGATAGCGGGGATCTTTTTGGCGATTTTTTCACCCTAAATGTATCACTGAAAATAAAGTTAAAACCATTAATATGGTAATACCAGCAAGAATCAGGTCATTTCACACTTAGCAAGAGACAGCCACAGACAATGCAACCTCTGTAAGCCCTTCTGCTTTAAAATTCCATCCATACGCAGCAGCAGCACAGAGAAACATGCCATAGGTACGTATTCTTGTCATGCACTTGGAACAAGGCCTCAGTTCACCCAAAAGCTGAGAAAACCAGAATTGCCATATTTTCAGTGCTAACGAGCGACACAGTTACAGAACCGAGCTGCTGCTCGATTGCAATTCCAATCCCTGCTCCACCACAGACATCCTCAGTGGCCTTAAGCTAATTATTTAGCTTCTGCCTGCTTCAGTTTCCCATCTGAAAATTAGGTCTAAACCACACCTTTAAATGAGAATTAAAACTGTGATAAAGCTGGGCAGTAATCTCTAACGACCCCATAAATCATTAAGAAAAAACCTGGTATGCTTTGGATGAACTACTTAAAAAGAGCTGAGGCAGATGCTGTTCGCAAGATGACAGAACAAAGCTCTATCGTTACAAATGTGCACAACAGACCCTCTTTAAAACAAATACAACAGCAGATATGGCAATTCTGCTTCCAGTTCCCCTGACAGCTCACAGTGCAGACTGGGGGCATGGACGCTGTAGCCCTTCCAAATCCCACAGGTCTCAATTGGGCAAAAGCAATGAAGAACATACATTATGTCTTGGGGTATAATAATGAATGTCACCTTTCTGTTTATTCACAATTAGTTAAAAATATTTTCTAGCAAGAAAACAAATCAATTCTCTGCCTTTTCTCTTGATTCATACTGGCAGTTATTCAAACACATTTATGTTACTAACTAGAAGAAGGAGAAAATATCACAGCAAAGTCACCGATAGAGAGCTAATGTTTGAACCGAGATGCAGTGGCAAAACTTCCTGCCCACCAGCTCATCCTTGATCAATGATGGCAAATTAGAAATTTTGATAGAAATTACAATTGTGGGTTTCAATCGGTACAGGGTAAATCAATACCACGTCTGCAGGCGAAAATAAATTGGACAGCTGAATATTGGTGTGTTCAGTGCTGTTAATAACCTAGTTATGACGCTAGAAGTAATTAGGATAATGTATTCCTATAGGAAGGAGAAACACTTTATGCAGTATTCATGAAAGTGATTGTACAATGTTGTTTTGCAATGGTAGGAATAAAACTTTCATAAGGATACAAAATTTATACAGTTTTTAAAAGGGGATGTTCTTTGATAGGCAAACAGATAATGAGGCAAGAGATTCCTCAAACTCATTCACAGCCAGGCATCTTACTTAAAATAGCTTTTGTACGTGCCAGTGAAGGGAAACAGTTAACATAAAAGCTTCATGCTGAGTGATAGCTGCTCATGCTGAAAAATAAATAAATTAAAAAGCCAGCGAATCAAAGAGGAAACTCAAAGTGTTAGCTTAGAGTTACTTACAACAGAGAACATACAGACATCACATCTTCTACCATCCTAAGACAAATAAGACAGAAAAGAGAGACAGACAGAAGGAACTGACAAAAAAGACAAACCTACAAATACTCCGCTAATGTTAATGTGTTAGGGCAATCTGATCATGCATATTTTCTACCTGTATAACTTTAACACTTACTTTTTATTGTGAAATACATGGGGAGAAAAAAATATTAATCAAGTCCTTTAATGTTTTCAAATTCAATGTTATACTTTTGACATGCTTTCATCTTACAAAACACATCTATCAAAGCTGAGGTCTCTGAGTCAAGTTCCTATCAACATACCAACCACCCTTGCCCTCCCTGATGGTAGCCACCTGCTTTCTTTTCAAACCATAGTACTCGTTATTACATGGGATGTAAAACTGTTCTTGAATGGCAGCTAAGCTGAAGGAAAGAGCCGTTATGCAAGGTTTCTTCATGTCTGCTGATTTGTTATGACAGTACAGAAAAAGCTACTTGACCATTTCAAACCATTTGCCTAAATCAAGAAAGAAAATGACATTTCTGTAAGTCTCATCTATTTTGGCTCTCACTGAAACCTCACTTTGTGTTCTGACAGAACGAACTGATTGCCCCAAAACCAGAAGCACAGCTTGCCAAACCATCAAGGCTAAGGTTTCAACTACTCATAAGCTCGGCAGCTTCCACTCTGCTCTCCTCATGTGCAATGCTCTTGAAAGCTGGTACGTTGCGTTTCTAAACACAGCCTCCAATCATCCCACAGTTGCAAGAGCAATGTATACACAAGCCACGTATTTTTACTCATCACTATAAGCAGGCACTCGGGAGGCATCAGCTGCTCTTGGTTTGGTATCATCTGAGCAAGATGATCATCTCAAAACTGCTTGGCACTAAGTTATACATCCAGAGAGCAATTTGTGTCGAGCTGACTTCTGATCTAAAAATCTAATTTTTTTCAAGTGGAGGACAATGCTTAAGACTGCTGCAGGTTTCATTCCAGAATATAAACTTACTATTTTTATTAACACAGGTAAGACTTAGTGTACGGCACAGACTCAAAGTAGTACAAGTTTAGCAATGATTTAAAGGCATGCCTGGCTTCTTCTGTATGTCTAATCTAGAAATCGCTGCCTTTTTGTATGGGGAACGCATTTGCAAACTGGTCCATAGAGCTTTATTTTTGCATTCCTCAATAGGGCAACAAAAACCTCTGGCTTTGCAAAATTATCCATTAATTCGGTTTTAGAAGTCCTGGCATATTACAGTATCATTTCATACTTAAAACACCCTCCTTTCTACCCATTGCAGCTGAAACATCTTGCACGGGCTTCTTTCTCCCATCCCACAAGAGAGTACCACCAAGGGGGGTTCTACACCCCACCCCATCTCCCTGCCAGGCCAGAGGCTCCCCTGCGCTGGACCTCATGGAGGAGTCATGCCAAGGGTCCTTTCCGTGGACAGGAGAGACCAGAGACAGGCAGAAGCAAATAGAGCCCCGGCATTCCCCAACTAGTCTTAGGCTAATCTTTTTCTAGAAAGAATTATGGCTGCAGGCTGCACTACAACGCGGTAAAGGTAGTCCCAAGCAAGGGCTGGGAATTCCTGCAAACCTCCTAACCTAAGAACCTGTAAGTCCCACTCCAGGGTAGCTTCACTTCTTCCATCATGATGAAGACCAGCAGTGAACTTTGTGAGTGTAGGACAGGGCCTTCCCACGATGGATTTTCCCAAGGATGAGTGTGGTTTAGCAAACTCTTTGCAAACTCATATTGCCCATAAATGCACAACTTTGGAATTCATTCTAATATTCACAGCAGATGGGTGGACCCCAGAGGTTTATACTGGAGGGTCTGTCAACTCCACTGCGGCCACTGGAAGACACAGGGAGGCTCTGGCTGGCTGCAAATACTAGACTGAAGGATCTGGTGATAATAAAGTTCCCCTCTCTCCTTCTGCACTTCCCCAATAAGATTCAAATCATTCCTCTCTTGCCATCGGACTTTTAAAAGTTTTATTGGTTTGGACCAAGCCAGTTTGGACTGCAGGCTTGGAAAATGTGTCAGTTTAGCATGCGTCTTAATGCCCACCTTAATTACCACTAAATTTCAGGCATAGCTCAAAAAGAAGCAACATCAGAAAAAAACAGGCTCCTTCTTCAAAAAACAACTCAACTACACAATGGTCTATACTTTCCATTAGTCCGAAAAAAATGGCACAAGCTTCCTCAAATCTGGCAAGGGATGTAAATTAGAAGCCAAGAGGGCAACAGGGTAATTCAGAAAAAACTGAATAATCTCCATCTCGCTCTGTAAGGGAGGTCATCTTTTGTACTGTTTTACATTAACCATGTCATCTTCAAATTGCCAGGTTTTTAAAATTTATTAGTAACAGTTTCCTTAGCTAGCTGAAACATTTAAACCATAATGGGATTTGCACTGAGGTACTTTCATATAGATGCACACAGGATATCAATTTCAGATAAAAGGGATATAAACTTGCTGATTACCAACTGAAAATAACCGTGTCTGAACAGATAAGGTAATGTGAATGCCAGCAAGTTAAACATGGAATCAATGCAACTAGACATTGAGGTTTTTAAACAAATATCTAAATACAAAAAGCTAGAAAATTTATCCTGCAATTTGTCAGCTGTGTCTAAAAGCTGGATATTTCCCTAACGTGTAGCAGTCTAGATTTAAATGCTTCTGCAGAATTGTAAGCTCTTTCACAGAAAGGAAACTTTTTACACTTTTATTACTGTATTTAAAAAATATATATTTCAATACTGCACTCTTCTGTTTCAGGTTATTTTCTTTTAAATACCACTAAGTCATTGGATAAAACCATCCTCCTGCTGTGTGCAATAGTAGATTTGTCATAGCCTTACTGTTTCACATCCCATGCTCAAAACCTATAATTCATAAAATAGTCTTTACTGCTGTGAATATTTTGATTCCCTTAAACAGCAGCAAATTCCCATGATGACATCACAGAAAATTTGGCACAAATTTGATAAAATTTGGACTTAGTCAGATTCAAAGTTACACGGAGCCCCAAGACTTCAAAAATCCAATTGCCAGACCAGTGGTCTAATCTGGCTTGATGTAGCCCTGGTTCTCCCCTTTGGTCTGGAAATAGCAAGCTATTGAGGAAGCAGGTTGAGGGAGAGCACATACAGATCCCTGGCATGAGTCCAGTTGTGTGGCTACCAATGCTCAATGGCATCTTCCTTCCTCTATTCAAATCTAAACCAGTTGTAATCGAGCTAAGGGGTGGGAATGTGCTGCTTCTAATCTAGAAACAGCTGTGCCCTTTAACTTACGTCTTTAGTGGCGTCTTCTTCTTTTTTGCAGGTTTATTCAAGTTGTCTCCTTCAGTTCCGTTTGTTTCATTGGCACTGGCTGGTATCTCAAAGGAAGCTGGAGATTTAGAGGGTGAGTTGGCTATCTTAGAAGAAGACTTGAAAGGGTCAATAGAGTCCTCACACATGTCCGGCTCAAAACTGTACGTTTGTTGAGGCAGTTTGGGCGATTCTTGCATTTTTGTACTAGATGAGAAGGGGTTAAAATTGGGATCATCCCACTTGTCAATATCAAAAGTGTAAGAGCCTTTTGTGATAGGGATTTCATTTGGATCAATGGGTGACTTGGTCGGAGTGGTTGGAGCATTGTCAATCTTCTCCACTGACTTTTTAGTCTTTGGCCTCCGTAGTGGCATTTTAGCACCAGGCTTTTTACCTGCTTTTTTGGGAGGAGGAGTGCTCTCCTGCTGGTCTTCACTCACCCCTTTTTCTTCAGAATAATCAAACTCCAGCCTCACGGCAATGCCTTTGACTGGAGGATCTTCTTGTCCTCCAGTGTCAGGCGGAGTCACCTCCACAGCCTCCGGTGCCGTTGTAAGAGGTAGCGTTTTCTTATTGGCAGGGGGAGAGTTTTGTACTTTGCCGCCTCCCGTGCTAAACGCACTAATCCCTTCAAAACTGTCTGGATCCAAAGGGTAGGATCCTTCAGGCACAGGTGGGGCCTCCTGTTTCTCAGCAGAGATTTTAGAAGGTTCAGTATGTTCGGGCTTTACTGAGTCAGCCTTTGCTTCAGATACTGTTTTATCCTCACCTGAGGCACAAGCTGCTTGGCCAAGGTCAGATGGTTCTTGCGGTGTTTCCTTCACCGGTGGAGCATCAAGAGATTTTTTTGCAGGCTGCTTCTTTTTTAAGGAAGCTGGTCTGGTCTTCTTTGTTCTCTTAAGGGTACTAGAAGCACTACTTGAACCAGTACTGTACGCATCTGCTGCCGGTGTTAATGTCTCGCTGTTGCCAAGGTAAGATGCTCCATCAAAATCACTAGCTTGCAAGCTAAGAGATCGAGACAACGTAGATTTGGAAACTGGGAGTGAATCAGTAGATTTTCTTCGAACATTCGCTTTGGGATCACGATTCTTCGATTCTGGAGAGCTCGGTCCTAAGGCATGGAGAGAATCAACCAACTCAATGTTATCAAAGTCCAAGTTGTAAGTTCCACTGCTGGCTATTGGCTTGTCCTCATCGAAGACGGTGGAAAAAGAATGGGAAGGGGGACGGAAAGGGCTTTCTTCAGCTGCTTCACTGTGTGATACATCCGTTACAGGTACAGCTTCTGAACATAAAACTGTGGGAAAAAAAAGAAAACTCAGTGAATTTTAAACACTTCTTTAAAACTGAAGCTTAATAAATTTTACTATAGTCTAATATTACTACAAGTAAAAAATTAAAGGGTTAAAAACATACCTAGGCAGTGACTAAAGGACATACCAACCAAAGCAGATTTTCTCACATATCAACTAAATTAGGGGAAAAAATTAGTTCTATTCTCCCCAGAAAAGGATTTAAGGCAAGTTTCATACAAACACAAAATTATATACTTCCAAAAGCCTCTAGAGTATCTCTTCTAAAGTAATTATCACTTAGTTAAAGAGATGGATTTTATGATAACGTACTAAAAATGCCAAATACCAGAAAATCTGAACATCGAGCACTTTTTACTACTACAAAATGAGTTCACAGAACTGTGTCAGAGCTCTAATGTAGTAAATTCCCCGTAAATTGACTGGTGCTTCAGCAATTACATGTTGATCTTAAGTTTTGTTTCCCATGTGCTATTTTTACCAGCTTCCCAGAGGAACATGGCTTCCTCTCCACAACCCATCAATGCTGCTCCTCGCTCTGCCCCAAGCAGTCAATACACTCCACTTTGACCTTGTAATTCCACGTTTATAATGAGTCATGAATCACTGAGAATTTCATATTAAATAAATTATGGTAAAGGAAAGCAAATTAGCCAATTAGAGTACTGTACAAATATTCTCAGTTGAAAATCTTCCTTAAAAAAAACTGCTAGGAGCTCCCTAGAGATTATTTAAAATAGATTTCTCAAAGTGTAGTTTTACCTCATGGATGAAAAAAAAATTTTATAGAGAGAATTATACACCAAAACTGTTCAACTGAGCAGCTTTTCATTGTAAAAATTTGCTTATTGAATTGAACCCTTAAAAGTTCTCTAGAAGTCTCTTGACTTGGGATATAACAACTATATTGGACAAAGTAGAAAAATACACAGTGCATATAAAAAATACAGAAAATATGTACGTAGGAAAGGATTAAGATGATGGTCCTTTCTGCCTTCCAGTTCTGAAAAGTTCATTCCTAAAATGTTTTACAAATTCTGAATACGTTTTTTTCCTGCTGTCATTGTATTGCTCCCTATCTGAATGTAACACAGTCACCTTTGCCTATGTGTGCATGTCCTAGTCAGGGCACTGGGGACCTGGGAAATTTCTCTCCAGCTGACAGTTCAAGCTGGGGTAAGCCAGCTGCTCAGAGCTCTCACTGGTACGTGCTGGAGCAAAACACCCCAGTGCTTCTTATTGAAGCAACACAGCATTCTTCATATTGTCAATTTTTTAAATTACGCGATTATAAAGAAAAACAGTCATGCAAAAATGAATGCTCTTCTCATCCTTAAATGACTTCAGAGAAATTTCTCCACATCTTTTTCATTCCAATCCTGACATGTTTTGCAAAGTAATTCCCATTTTGCCCAGCTACATTCATTAACGTTGTTCATGAAAGCAATATAGAGAAACAATAATTACTTTTAGTCAGGAGTTATGAATGGATTAAGAACAGAAAAAAAAATTTTTTCCTTTGTTTCAGAGTAAATTACATGTCTGCACAGAGATTACAAGAACTATCATTTATGGATGTAGAGGACAGAAAGGATTTAAGGAAATGGGACACATTTCCCAAAGCAATACCTTGGAGTGCCACCATGTATTTCCAGAGATTGTCAAAGGAACGACAGCTACACAGTTTCTCTTTTAAGACTGTGGAAGTTTACTGAGTTACATCAATTAAAAATGGTATTTTAATGCGCTTTTCTGCTAAATGCATGCTAATAATGTGGCAGCACTTCAGGGCAGTTCATTTTTCTCCTTAATCTCCGCTGGGTTGGGCTTGGTTTCAGCCTGGCTGAGAGGTCATTAATTAGTCTGGATTCGCCAGCTGAGCTGGGGCTCACTTCACACACACATCACCTTCTGACACCGATGGGACTTCTGCTAAGGGGACTCAGAGGGTGCCATAAAACTCCAGCATTAGACTGATCTGTACATTTTACACTGACACGGGAATGGAATACATTACAATAAACGCTCCGATAGCTCTAATATGTCAGCAGAGTACAAATGTAGGCCAGCGTGAAATAAAAGGAGAATCTGAGCAAGAAAACTTCCGCGATTCTGTGTTGTTTTCATTCCAGAGAGCCCCAAAGACCTCTACAGCATTGAGGCCCCTTGTTCAAAGTCAGTACAAACATGCATTAAAAAAAAAAAATTAAAAAATAAACTCAATGCCCCGCAGGAGTTGGATTGTAAATGACAGGCGTGGTAGAGCTGAGGGTAGGGATGCATCACAGCAGCAAAGAGCGTGTGTATGAGGCTTTCCAGCTACTCAGAGCAAAGCAGCATCCAAAACTGGTGTGCTTCACTTAGTGCAGAGCTTTAATCTCCTTTAATTGCTTATTTCACAACTTCCTCCTAATAACAACTTTACTTGGAGTATAGATTTCTGCAGAGTGTCACTTGACTTGCTACTGTGATATTTTTATTGCCTCTTTATGAAACAATATGTGAAACTGTCTCAGAAAACATGGCTTTTGGTAGAACTGAAATGCTGCTGTTCAGCTCTCCTGGCACTGCAACAGAACTGGCTTAGTACCAGTGACTGCAGAAAGGCCAGAGGAGAAGAGAGGAACGGTGCTCCCTATTGCAAACCAGCACGGCTTTACAACTACAAAGTGATATGAAGACCATGCTTTCCTGACATTAACAGCATATCCAGAGCAGTGCCATTTGTCCTTTTACAGCGTGGAATTAAGCAAATCAGTATTACTAATTACAGTATTCTATTCAAATGCAAGTGCATCGCAAAGGAACACACTCCAACACAAGCCACAAAAATTAAGGCAGGACTTGCCCTCCAGAGAGGCCAGCACAAGGTTTTAAATAAGGTTTGTGCCTTTTATTGCCATCGACAGTCACCCACAAATTACACTGGTAAGCGCTGCCCACAGGTGGATATTAAGTTTTATAAACCATTCCAAGAACATGAGCGATAGCAGGGAAACTTACGCTGCCATAAAACACAGGCAGTCCCTCAAAGAATCTTCCCCTTGCCCTCCAGAGAGGCCAGCACAAGGTTTTAAATAAGGTTTGTGCCTTTTATTGCCATCGACAGTCACCCACAAATTACACTGGTAAGCGCTGCCCACAGGTGGATATTAAGTTTTATAAACCATTCCAAGAACATGAGCGATAGCAGGGAAACTTACGCTGCCATAAAACACAGGCAGTCCCTCAAAGAATCTTCCCATGTCACTCATTAAAAAGAAATCCAAGTTCTGCTTTTTCCACCAGGGAATTTATCTGATTTCAGACAATTTTTGCCTGGACCAGGTATGAAAAACAAAAACAATCCCAAAAGCAACAACAACAAACCCCAGACTTCTTGTATCCAGGTGATGAGACCTCTCAATGAGAAATCAATCAATGCTCGCAATTTCACCTGTCACCTATTACAGCAGAAGCAAAAGCTGCCAGAAAAATATAAGACTGTTTACATTAATAAGCAAAACAAATTTCTGTTGTTAGTATCAACAAAAAGAAATTTAAAAAAAAATCAAAAAGCGTTTCTACTCAACTATAAATTTTGCACATTACAAAATACCAAGATTCTGATGGCACTTCAGATGCCGGTAAAGCTTCAATGTCCCACAAGGACAGCGAGGTAGACATACACCTCGCTTAACTCAGCCTTCTTTAAATAAAGATCCATAAATGAGCTGAACAGGGACAAATCCCACACATGTGCTCTGAACTGTCCACTGATGAGGATATCAAATTTTAATTAAATAGCTACCGCTGCTTTATACTGGATATGTAAAGATAGGAGGCATTCACAACTTAAGGTTTGTTTTAAAGATATTTTAAAGGAGAAAATGAAATATCTGCACCAGCTTTGAGCTTATTGAATTTAAACCTGAACTGTTTCTTTATGAATAATGAAAATACACTACATTAGAATATATAAAGTACTTCTAGGTATTTTTCCCTTTCAATTACAACAAATTCTTCTGGAGGGGGAGCTGTGCTCTGCACAGGTTGAGCATTTGGTTCTATGCTGACGTATCTCTAAAACAGGGGGAAATCCAACAGGTTGAAAACAGAAGGCCTTAACACTGCTGAGCTGGAAACCAAATGAAACACTATTTTGAAAGGCTTAGAAACAAAATTTGACCAGATCTAATAAACCAAATATGGTTTCTAATTCTGTTTTCTAGAGAAAACCAAAGAGAAACCCTTGGAAAATGCATACAGCATGCACTCACACACTCCATCATAATGAAGTAACTCAGGAGACAAGTACACTTTGCCCATAGGATAGAGGAATTGGAATTACCTAATACTAGAAATTCCGAAACAGTTTATCTCAAGTTCCTGCTTGTTATGAGAAGCCTTTGAAGTTATGAAATCAATTAGTAATGCTATATTAAAAAATATTGTAAAAATATTTTCATCATTTATTCTGAGAGAAAACTTTGGATATGAAGTTTATTTTCAATTGGTTAGGCTTCAAAAGAAAAAAAAAAAACACTGAAGAACAATGTCGCCTTGCCTAGGCAGGAATTCCTGGCCAGAAACAGGCAGTATTTGGGAGAAAGGGACTGGGACGCTTTCCGGTGCTCAGATGGCTGGAACAAGGGACAAGAGGACACTGCTATGAAAAGCTGATGAAACAGGTAACAATAATACAATAATTTTAAATTATGTCAAAATAATAAATTAAAAAAAAAAAAAAAAAGGCACACTCAAAGTCATTTGCCTGAAGAGTATAACCACAATACAGTATTTAGGGAGGAATGGAAGGGCACACTAGTGACACTTTCTGGGGTTTGGGGGCAGTTTCCACACATGCTGTGTTACTCCCCTTCCCCTCCAGATGTGCCCGTAGACTGACTCCCCTCTTCTGCTCTGCTGCTGATGGACTGGAGCCATGCAGCAGGTTTTAGCCCACCAGGAGCTGGCACAAACCCAGGATGAGTCTAGCTATATTTCACTTTCATCATATTTATTAAGCTAGCGTTGAAGTCAACCTAATTAAAACTTGGCTTTCCAGCAGCGGGGTCCAGCTGTTGCGCTAATGATATCATGCAGCACAACTGCAGCCATCTGCAGAAGTAATTATTGTCAGATATAGATGAAATAATCCTTTAAACACTTATCATGCTTCCTCCTTCCATGCAAACACACGCTCCATCATCAACCTCATGCAGAAGACAAAGCCACGCAGCTGGTGAACCAGAAACCCAGCTGGACGTCGCTGCCTCTCCCTGTACGCGTGCCAGGCTCTCCGGTTGCCCATATTCCTTACCCCTCTTTTATGGAAACCTATTTATTTAGCTGTATGGTACCAACGAGGAACAGTGGGTGTCCCTTACACCCAAGTGAGGGACTCATCCTCTTTATGTGCAGTCCCCATGAGATAAACGACAAGATACCGCTTGTTACTCAAGCGGTTTATAAAGTACAAAATGTTGAACTGTTCGCATTTCTGAAGAAGCATGGAAACACCTAAACTATAGTCTTAGTATTATTAATTTCTTCTAAAGATCTCAGAAACAAATGAATGCTTTGTGTTGCCTTCCTACATTTGAATTTTTTCTGCATTACACATCTTCCTTCCCTCACAGAAAACTACCCTGTCGTGTAACTGGATTTTGCATAATTTTGGAATGCTGAACACAGCTCTGGTAGTTTGTGGTAACTTGCCTCCCATAGACAAATCTTATTTGCAAAAGAAAGGTTTTCATCTCTGCCATGCAATGGCCTTCGATATTGTTCACTCCAGCTATGAATAGGTATATTCAGTTTCTTACCTTTCTTCAGAAATATCGGAAAGAAAGGAGGGGAAGATCTGGGATGCAGGGAGACAAGAATCACATGTGCCAGGGAAGCACATGTGTAATCAAGGGTTTGAAGATAATCTACTGCAGTAATTAAAGCCACACTCCAATCCTGTTTAGCATATGCGTTCTTTTGTTCTCTCCGCACTTACTTTGTAATCACTAGATTACAAAAGACTACAAAAAGCAAAGATGGAGAATGAGTAATGTTTTCTATAAAGAAGAGGGAACTCTAACAGCAGAAAAGAAAAAGTGTCAGGATGTCTCAGTATTTAATTTTTATTTTGTGGAATCAGTTTGTTGAACATCCTTCTAGCTTCTTATAAACTCGTATCACAAATCATGATCTTAAAGAGCATTCCTTAATGCATAAGTCCCAGAAATGCGTTAGGTGGCCTGAGACATTTGCAAGACTCATCTGTCACTTTCCCAAAGGTTTAAATCAAAGCTTGGCAGCCTCTATAGCACACACGCCAGCCATGGACATGGCCTTTGCCCACTGCTCAACGCCCCTGCTCCTACAGTGGAAATGGAAGCTCTAAAACACTGCCTGGCAACGCTGTATATCTTTCCAGATGAAATACAAGCAAACTTTAGTCGGCTTAGAGTAAAATCACCTCTACACAATTTAGCCAGGTGACCAAGATGACTTGACTTTCAGATGGGAAAAAAGTCAGCCTAATGGGGAATTCGGTCTTAAACTGTTGAGCTGTCATCTGACAGCCCAAACAAAGCTATTTTTGGCTAATAGAATGCTTTCTACTCCCTCATATTCAATTTCTCAATTTGGAGAACAAAGAACACTTTTCTGGGGGAAGGGATTTCTTTGGTTTTTTTAAACACAACATTCCCCCTTTAAAGGTTATTTTCCTGGTATGTACTAATTTTTATACATACTTATACTAATATTATACACACTTTCACACATACTCCCATGTTCCTCCTATAAAGCTAACATAAATATTTCTATTGTTCTAATGGGCTTTTTGTTCACCACCTGTTTCAGGTAACAATACATTAAAAAATATCATTTTGTTAATTGTCACAGTTAACGATGCTCACCCAGGCACCTACACCTGTATCTCATACCTCCTTTCTCTACTCATCCAACTCTGTCAAGATCCTGCAAATCTGAGAAGAGGGAACAAAGTTTGATTCAAAAGGAAGAAAGGTTTTTCTAGAAAGCTCTTCTTCTTTTTATTATGGACAGATTCTCTAATACTTTATTCCAGGAGGAGACAGGGGTTCTCCTCCCAGCATGGATGATGCCCAGCATACACTAACTAACCTTCCAGAAAACATTGTATTAGCATCAGTTCCTTGCCTGTGCTTACACAAACACCTCCCTGCAGCTTCACCTTCCTCGGTAACCTGTCCCACTCATTGCATGCTTGTTACCTGTGTCTTCCAAGGGCACCTGGGGTTTTATTTCTTGTTCTGCTATATCTGCTACAACTGCTGCTGCCGCTGCCGCTTCGGGGGGTGGCTGCGGAGGTGAAGGTGGTGCCTTTACCGGTGTGGTGGACTCCGGGGTCTCAAATGCTTCTTCAGAGTCAGAGCTCCTGGGGAAAATCAAATGAGAGACTAGTGAGCAGAGTGAAGATTCATGCTTGCAGGTCTACTTAGAAATGCAGGGCTTTCTGAGCTGATGGCATCGACCTCAGCTATCAGGCTACCTCTGCATTTCCCAGAGGAGATGTTACATTGCAGTGCGGTTTCAAGAGCAGGATATCATGGCTACAGCCTTCTCCATATATAAGTCTTTATGTAATTTAAGACTTCTTTGTGTTACAAAAGCAAAAACACCCTTGGAAATAAATCCATCCTGCAAATCCTGCTTTCCAATGAAAGGTGGCTGGATCACACAGACACCACCACTGACATCTCTGCGTTAGTCTCAGAAACTGTCCTTGGCTCAAGTGTAGCTAGATCAACTAAAAAAAAAGGGAAAAAAAAGAAAAGGATCTTCTCAAGACAATTTCATAGATTCATCCAAACACCTGCTTTCAGCAGAATTTTACCATCACTCTTTTTGAACAGTAAACATACAGGTTTGTTACACAAGGTGAGACAACCTGTAAAATGCACCAGAGCTCTGGTATTGTCACTAATCCTTTTCTAGCACTGTGTGCTCACACAGACACAAAAACCGTAGGGACCACAATGGGTCGGTGCCAGCCTGGCAAGGAAACAGCAGCACCCAAAATGGAGCCATCCGAATGAAACACGAGCTTGAAGGGCAGAAGGTGTCCAAAATGATAGGTAACCTGAACATGAAGATCCAAACCACACAATGATACACCATTTGCTCCCAAGGCAGCACAGCCTTATGAAACAGTCCTTCCAGATCAGAAAACTATAGATCTTATTTATTCTTAAACCAAACTGAGACCAAATATTAGCTTTTAAACATTTCTTCATTAAGGCTTTTTTTGGGGGGAGCAAGGAGTGCCGTACCAATGGTGTCATATTCAATATGCACTGAACATATGTTCAGTAGACGTTCAGTCAGCATTTCTGTTGGTCAGATGCAGAGTTTTACTGCTGGTCTATAATAAAATGAATTAAATTGGACAGTTTCCTAAAGGACAGGACAGATTTGCCTGTTCCCAGCGACTCTGTGCGTCGCTGTAGCCTCCACTGCTCCTCACGGCTGTCCACACCCCATACGTCCGTGCAACGGGGACAAAATTTGCCATGAAACAAAAGCCACTTCATCCCCTAGAAGCACCCTACAAGCCATTCTGAACCAAGGCCTCCTCTCATTTTATTCAAGTTAAAAGACAACTTTGAGCTGCCAGATTCTGTTTGGTTTCCTGAAGCTCGTGATTATTTTAAGCAGCTTGATGTCAGAAGTACAAGTACAGGATTTGCATTCGATTACATTTGCCTAAATCTATCACAGCATGAAGTGTTTGGCGAGCTGGATAAGAAAAGACCCTGGTGTCACCCCGGACAGCTTGAGGAGCACAGTGGGCATAGAAACAGAAAATCATTGAGGTTGGAAAAGATGTGATTCTCCCCAGCTGCCTCCGCAGAATTCCCATCAGAGCTCCCACCTCCTCGCGCACCATCAGGGCACGCGCCGCAGCCCAGCACCGACGCCTGTCTTTCCCATGGGAGAGTGCAAAGCAAAAGGATTTCTACTAGTTAATAGCTTTGGATGTTTACCCTACTTGGAGATTTTTGGAGATTTTTTTTTTTCTCCCCAAAGTTATGTTGCTGCCTGGGGTACTGCTCAAAAATCTTGTGGGTTTTGATTTTACCTTTTGCTGCAGCCCCTCTAAATACCTTTTTCGTGTCATTGCTTAAACCATAGTCACTCATCAGGCCACAGAACAGATAAACTTGAAGAGTCAGGCTGCAGCATTTTAAACTGTATCCCTTCAAAGATGAACCATGTTTTAAGTTCAAAATATTTTAAGCTTAAGAACAGCTGCAAAAAAAGAGCTTCTGTACATAAAGCTGCACAATAGGTATTCAACAAAATAATATTTTCTCTTCCTTCCACAGAGCTGGCTCAGGAAACTTTTTAAGTTGAAAAATCAAACAGAAACAGTGTTGTTTAATATTTTCCCAGTAGAGAAATGTTTCTTGTGTCATAAAAATAAATCTAGAAAGTTATCATCTAAACCAACGAAATGAAAGGCAATTCATCTCCCTCAGGCTTTCACGTATTTCTGCACTGTGCTGGACTTAATTAATGCTTTACTCTCTTCATTTCAAACCCAAAGTGTTGCTCTGTAATACTGAAACAATAATGGTTGGATACGTTTAGACCCCTTTTTTCCAACATGCAGTAAATATATAGACATATGTAATAGAACTGAATTGGTAAAAAATCTGTTTTTATGTCCTACTTATATTTGTAACTGCTTTGTAAAAACTGCCTTGATGGAGCAGTTCTGCGTCCTCCTTCTTTAAATGATGGAAAGATTCTGTGCATGTTTATCTCCCTTTTAAAGAAGCTACCCTTGTTTAGTTGGCCTCTTCCTTGGATGAGGTAGGCACAAGCATTTGAAGTAGCTTTGTTTTGCCAATATTTAATAATCCCCAAAAGATTCTGATGCAATACTCCTGATTTTCAGCTGCAGCACTCCATAGGCAGCACTGTAATCAAGCAAAAACTGTCACAACCATGATCCAAATGCTGATGAGATTGTTATGAGAAGCAATCATGCTGGCGCAATACAGTATTTAACAAAGAAATACGAAGGGAAGCTCAATACCAGAAAAATGTTCTTTGTCATAGCCTGGGACCTGGGAGAGAGCATAAAGCCTGGAAGCACATACCAGGACTATGCTCCAAGGTCTACATCACATATGTCCTGGAAAAAAATGAAATCCGGAGTTGAATCAGTTCTGTTTTCCGATGATCTCTCTCGCATAGCATGTTTTTAAGACTATAGTCCTACTTTCAAGCTGTAAGAAAAGGTTTTCCCAGAACAACAGGATTTCCTGTGAAAAGGAAATTACATATTTCAGCCAGTTCTATTCATAATGTCTTTTCTCTGAGAAATACAGAGAATACGCAGAACAAAAAAAAAAAAAAAAAAAAAACAAAAAAAACTGCTGCCTTAAAGTTCAGGGTGTAAAAGAGATTGCCAAATTGTGATATGCCGTGAGAATCAGCACGAGTTCAAAGCTCCGCCGGGAGCAGCCACCACGGATCCAGCTGTGGGCAGGCTCTCACGACAGGAAGAGTCCTTGTACCATGTAGAATATTACCCTGAAGATCCAGCCAAGGATGAAGCAGGGTGAGATGGGATGCATGGGTTTTAGAGACTCATTGGGGGGCTTCAGCTCATAAGGTTGTGGAGATGGAGTCTGAGTCTGCAGCACTAGTTTGTGGGGCAGCGATGGACTAAAAGCTACAGGAGGGAACGTACATTTCCATGTCCTTTTAGCCAGCTTGGGAAATTAGGAGGGGCTTGCCTTGACAGCATATTTCATATCTTTCCATCTATATCCTTTGGGTTTTGTACATAAAGGGCAAATTTATAGACTGTAGAAGATACAAAATTATTAGATGACAGTAATTGAGTGCAAAATGACTAGAAATATTCTTCTAGTCCCTCTCTTTAAACTCATTTCTTGAAAAGACACCAGTAACAGTAAATGTAACACATAGAGATGGGGGAGAGAAGCAGGGGAAAACCAAGGAATGCAAAAATTGTACAAGACCAGTCCAACTCTGGGAACACCGCATCAGCTTGCAGAGCAGGAGCACTACCACTCTCATCTGGAAACTTTGAGGTCTTGCCCAGCCTGCTACATAAATCTCTGGAGGAAACAGGGAATTTACTAGGGTTGACCTCTCTCCTTCACCTTTGGCCTTGTGGGAATCCAGCCTCATAAGTTACATTATCTTTTTTGTAAACCACAGATGCTTATAATTTCAAGTCCTCCCCGATTTCAGAATGAAAAATTGCCTTTTTGTCGCTGTAGCTGGAAAGCACTCAGTAAGCAAGAACAGGATTTCTTCATTCCGCTGCCTCTCCTCAGTGTTTGCCCTCTTCAGGCAGGACAGCCGCCAAAGCGAGGTCACCCCAGTTGTCACCTGGAAACCTTACAGATCTATTGGTGCGCAATACGGACAGTCTGAGGGGAATGGGTGTATGATACTTTGAAGTTCTGAACCCAGGAGCTGGAGCTGCATTATCGAGAAGTGCTGCCTGTGCTGGGAGTGGAGGATGGAGCCAGAGAAGCTGCTCTCCACCAGCCGTGGTTGTGGAATCACAAGTAACAACATCAAGAGCAGCTTCAGGGGGATCTCTTCATCAACGCTAAGCTGAACAACCTCTGTCCACCTGTCTTTAAATTTGTACATTTTCTTCCAAACTTTGCATTTAGGAAAAAGTACATTAAATTTGCTCTTTAGTGGAACCTGTCCCACATTAACTGACGTCTCATACTCGTCAGTGATATCACTAATGCCCAGATAGAAGTTCATAAACTCATCCTTCTTGGTGGTAGTCAGACAAACCTCTATCCACTAATTGTTTTGTCTCTATGTACCTTTGTTTTATTGACATCAGACCAGAGGTGACAATTTCATTCTCGTGGTGTATTTGGAAATTTGACATACCAGGAGGGCAGGATGGGGAAGTCAGGTAATCTTACAACATGCACACAACAAGAACAAAACCCAACTGTGCTCCATTGCCATCCAAGAGTCATTGGAGGGTAACGAAACAAAAGCAAGGACCCCAAATGTTTACTGGGGAGCCGTTGTTTTCTTTCCTTCTGTTTACGTGACATTGAATAACTGACAATCTCTTATAATCCATCTTGTGGTACCACTCATGCTGCAGCTACACAACTCTGTAACACAGACATACACACAATCTTTCCTCTTTTTTTTTGTTCTTCAGACTCTTACAGCTCTGGATCAGAATTCAACACCACCAAGAGAGCCCAAACGGTAATTCCTTTCCTGGAGATCAAGTTACCAGTTTAGGCCAGTAGCCACTAGGTGACCTGAGGGTCTACTCACAAGGACCATGAATATTCTATAGCTACAACAAAAGTAATTTTTTTTTTTCATCCCAGCACTAGCTTGGGATAATATCAAACATGTCTCAAGTATGTATGCTATAATTTTTGTGCAGCATTTGCCTACATGGTGGCTTCCAGCTAACATGACATTCCACAATAATTAGCTTCTTTTAACATGATGATTGGTAGCTATGTCACTTGGTCACCTACATGTTCTGAATATGAAACATCATTACAGATGTTAAATTTTAATATTAAATTTATATGCATTTGCAACATATAGAATACACAGATTTAATGGCAGATTCACCTGGTTATTTTTGGTATCTGACTTAGCCTACCTATCAAACCTAGCATCCAAAGATCTGTTAAAGGCATTGTAATAAAACCCAACCCAAACACAAGTGGTGACAGACATAAACCTCACAAACGTTTCCCTTCTCTCTAATCAAACACACCATTACACTGACAGAACTTCTCAAAAGGATTCAGCAGTACAGACAACTCTGAAAACGGTTTGCCCAGAGGAAAATCAGTAACCTCAGCCCAGCCTAGCAAAGCTAAAGGGTTGGTGGCTTTTCAGAGACCACTGAAAGACATCTGCCTTGCTCCCCTTCCCCCCGTGGGGTATGTTCTCAGTGCTGGATCTGATGCCTATATGGAGTCAGGAGCCAGGGGAGGTACAAACATGTCACTTACATGTCACCAGACTCCATTTACAAGACAGTTCCTTCAGGGACACATTTCTGACCATTAACTATTAATGGACTCCTCTCACACTGTTCTAAGGGTATTCAGTGACACGATCATCTATCCTATGATTAAATACATTCACAACAAACCTACACTATGAGGAGACAAACCACAAAATGGGTCACAAGAAGAGGATGCTGAGATGGAAATGCTCAGATCACCGACCTTGTCTTCAGCTCACATCCTGCTCCTACTGGCATGAGACCATTGTCGCACTGGAACAACTACTGATTTGCACATACACGTTCAGAATCAAGCCTTGAAATAAAAAAAAAAAAAAAA